>NC_092167.1:43656584-43866584 GCF_045791955.1 Oncorhynchus clarkii lewisi | reverse complement strand
GGTGCCAGGTTTCCTCCAGAAGTGACGCTTGGCATTCAAGCCAAAGAGTTCAATCTTGGTTTCGTCAGACCAGATAATCTTGTTTCTCATGGTCTGAGAGTTCTTTAGCTGCCTTTTGGAAAACTCCAATTGGGCTGTCATGTGCCTTCTTCCATTTAATAATGATATAAGTCACTGTGTTCTTGGGGACCTTCAATGCTGCCAAATGTTTTTGTTTTGGTACCCTTACCCAGATCTGTGCCTCGACACAATCCTGTCTCAGAGCTCTACGCACAATTCCTTCGACCTCATGACTTGGTTTTTGTTCTGACATGCACTGTCAACTGTGGGACCTTATATAGACAGGTGTTTGCCTTTCCAAATCATGTCCAATCAATTGAATTTACCCCAGGTGGACTCCAATCAAGTTGTAGAAACATCTCAAGGATGATCAATGGAAACAGGATGCAACTGAGCTCAATTTTGAGTCTGATAGCAAAGGGTCTTAATAATAATTGTAAATAAGGTATTTCTGTTTTTTATAGTTAATAAAATGTGCAAAAATGTTCACTTTGTCATTATGGGGTAGTGTGTGTAGATGTTTTATTTAATCCATTTTAGAATAAGGTAAAAAATCAAATAAAAAGTCAAGGGGTCTGAATACTTTCCGAATGCACTGTATGTGACGTAAAGGTTGTGATGTCATAGGTCAGAGAGAGAGCACGATGGGGTGAGGTGGTCTTACGAGCCAGGGGTGTGGGATCTCAGGGAGTGGCATCTGAGGGGGTGCAGAAAGGCTGCTGTGGTCCTCTGACTTGAACGAGGGCTCTGAGAGAGGAAGACAGAGAGATCGAATTACAATCAACAAACATAAAATGCAATGGCATGGATTAGGTATGATGATAATGGCAATGAGGTAGAGTATGTGGATTGAGGGTATGAAATGGCTGTTGGTCCGGGTGAGAGTGGAGTGAGATTGTGTAAAGGTTGTGTGATGGTGAAGGTTGTGGTCTTTAATGTTGAGGATCGTGTGGAAGATTTAGGAGATGTGAGACTGTGTAAAGGTTGTGTGATGGTTAAGGTTGTGGTCTTTAATGTTGAGGATCGTGTGGAAGATGTAGGAGATGTGAGACTGTGTAAAGGTTGTGTGATGGTTAAGGTTGTGGTCTTTAATGTTGAGGATTGTGTGGAAGATGTAGGAGATGTGAGACTGTGTAAAGGTTGTGTGATGGTGAAGGTTGTGGTCTTTAATGTTGAGGATCGTGTGGAAGATGTAGGAGATGTGAGACTGTGTAAAGGTTGTGTGATGGTGAAGGTTGTGGTCTTTAATGTTGAGGATTGTGTGGAAGATGTAGGAGATGTGAGATCGTGTAAAGGTTGTGTGATGGTGAAGGTTGTGGTCTTTAATGTTGAGGATCGTGTGGAAGATGTAGGAGATGTGAGACTGTGTAAAGGTTGTGTGATGGTGAAGGTTGTGGTCTTTAATGTTGAGGATCGTGTGGAAGATGTAGGAGATGTGAGACTGTGTAAAGGTTCTGTGATGGTGAAGGTTGTGGTCTTTAATGTTGAGGATTGTGTGGAAGATGTAGGAGATGTGAGATTGTGTAAAGGTTGTGTGATGGTGAAGGTTGTGGTCTTTAATGTTGAGGATCGTGTGGAAGATGTAGGAGATGTGAGACTGTGTAAAGGTTGTGTGATGGTGAAGGTTGTGGTCTTTAATGTTGAGGATTGTGTGGAAGATGTAGGAGATGTGAGATTGTGTAAAGGTTGTATGCAAGATAATGTTACAGTCACTTTATCCCTACCTACAGTATATGTACATACTGTGTGTACCTCAACTACCTCGTACCACTGCACATTGACTCAGTACTGGCACCTCGTGTGTACAGCCAAATTATCGTTACTCATTGTGGATTTATTCCTTGTGTTATTATCATTATTTGACTATTGACTATATTATTATTTTCTCTCTACATTTTTTGGTAACGGTCCTGTAAGTAAGCGTCTCACTGTCAGCCTGTTGTTTACGAAGCACGTGACAGATACCACTGTATTTGATAATAGCTGCGGTTGTAACCTTTAGCGGTGAGGACCCTGTGAAGGATGTTGGAGATGAGCATCTTCTTCTCCCTGACCCCAGCGCTCAGATACTCCCTGTCCAGCAGGTCCAGGAACAGACGCAGCTCACACACCAACTCCTCCATGGCTTCAAAGAGACAAAAACATAAAAAAACACAGTGTTAGAATGTTAGACATCATCAGGGGTTGATGGCAATGTCTTAGTTATGGATATGCACTAAGTTATGTGTATGAATGACATCATTGAGTTCAACAATAATGGCAATACAGTTACAACAGCCTCCTTCCTGTCTGAGGAAAAAGAAGAACACCTCAGTTGTTATGCAGAAACCTTCTGTAAAACATTCACAGGGTTAGATACAGATTGAGAGGTAAACCCAGTGTTAGAAACAGATGGAAAGGTAAACACAGGGTTAGATACAGATGGAAAGGTAAACCCAGGGTTAGATACAGATGGAAAGGTAAACCCAGTGTTAGATACAGATGGAAAGGTAAACCCGGTGTTAGATACAGATGGAAAGGTAAACCCAGTGTTAGATACAGATGGAAAGGTAAACACAGGGTTAGATACAGATGGAAAGGTAAACCCAGGGTTAGATACAGATGGAAAGGTAAACCCAGTGTTAGATACAGATGGAAAGGTAAACACAGGGTTAGATACAGATGGAAAGGTAAACCCAGGGTTAGATACAGATGGAAAGGTAAACCCAGTGTTAGATACAGATGGAAAGGTAAACCCAGTGTTAGATACAGATGGAAAGGTAAACCCAGTGTTAGATACAGATGGAAAGGTAAACCCAGGGTTAGATACAGATGGAAAGGTAAACCCAGGGTTAGATACAGATGGAAAGGTAAACACAGTGATAGATACAGATGGAAAGGTAAACACAGGGTTAGATACAGATGGAAAGGTAAACCCAGTGGTAGATACAGATGGAAAGGTAAACCCAGTGTTAGATACAGATGGAAAGGTAAACCCAGTGTTAGATACAGATGGAAAGGTAAACACAGTGATAGATACAGATGGAAAGGTAAACACAGGGTTAGATACAGATGGAAAGGTAAACCCAGGGTTAGATACAGATGGAAAGGTAAACCCAGGGTTAGATACAGATGGAAAGGTAAACCCAGTGTTAGATACAGATGGAAAGGTAAACACAGTGATAGATACAGATGGAAAGGTAAACACAGGGTTAGATACAGATGGAAAGGTAAACACAGGGTTAGATACAGATGGAAAGGTAAACCCAGGGTTAGATACAGATGGAAAGGTAAACCCAGGGTTAGATACAGATGGAAAGGTAAACCCAGGCTGGCACTGGTGCAACACCTGGCACTGGTACAACACATCTCCTGGTACACACTCTCCCTCCCTGCCGTCAACGCTGATTTATAGCTCTGGGAAAATACACCTTCACCCCTCTTCATACAGCAGCAAAACAATAGGCACAGCCCATATAAATGCATAGCTGAAGGTTTAGGTAAGGGAGTGTGTGTGTGTGTGTGTGTGTGTGTGTGTGTGTGTGTGTGTGTGTGTGTGTGTGTGTGTGTGTGTGTGTGTGTGTGTGTGTGTGTTGGTGTGTGTGTGTATATCTCTCTCACTGGGAGTGAAAAAAGGGTATGGTTCTCTCAGAAAATGTTACGGATCGCTTCACATTGAGTTTGTAGGGGTGCTATGAGGGTGTTATGCACTGCACATCAATACAGAACCAGGCTGTAGATAAAGAACACCCCTATATCTTCCATAGTTCAGTCCTTTGAGTTCCAGTAGAGCCTGTCATAAACATGAGATTATGTAATTGCTGAGGTTGGCAGGTACAGTCTCCGCTGTTGACATGACCTTACAAGTTGTAGTTGGTTAGCTCATCATATAATCATAGGTCCTATCTGTGGTTAGTTCTGCAGAGAATTCACCAGAACCCCACGAAGACAAGAAACACAAAACACACACACACACGCACACACACACACACATACACACTCATGATGGAACTATCTGTATCGTCTACCACCTCCAACATCAGAATTCCTCACAGACAATGCCGGTGTATTTGGGATGATTCCATTAAATCAGTTTAGTTAAGGAACTATAGTGGTGTTGGGGAGGTATATTTTGATACACATACACACACACACACACACACACACACACACACACACACACACACACACACACACACACACACATATACAACAGTATGTGGACACCCCTTCAAATGTATGCCCCCGTGCATAAAGCGAGGTCCATACAGAAATCGGTGTGGAAGAAATTGACTGTCCTGCGCAGAGCCCTGACCTCAACCCCATTGAACACCTTTGGGATGAACTGGAACGTCGACTGTGCACCAGGCCTAATCGCCCTACATCAGTGCCCAACCTCTATAATGCTCTTGTGGCTGAATGGAAGCAAGTCCCCGCAGCAATGTTCCAACATCTAGTGGAAAGCCTTCCCAGAAGAGTGGAGGCTGTTATAGCAGCAATGTTCCAACATCTAGTGGAAAGCCTTCCCAGAAGAGTGGAGGCTGTTATAGCAGCAAAGGGGGGGATCAACTCCATTTTAATACCCATGATTTTGGAATGAAATGTTAGACAAGCAGGTGTCCACATACTTTTGGTCATGTAGTGTACTATCGAGTTCTGCATTATTTCATTAGGTCCAGGACGACACCAGTATCGCAATATTTTTCTCATAACAAAAATAAAAACATGCAGACCAACCTGCTGTATGACCAATAATGTCTGTTAGAGCTTAGAAAATACATGTGACTCCAGATGACAACATAATGATCTTTGTTGCTAACATTTAGGGCTGTTTTCCTAAAGTTAAATCTGCTTTGTGTTTTGTTTCCTTGCCACAAAACCAACGAGTATTTGCAATTCTGGTATCGTCCCGGCCCTGTATGTCATAGTAAATTATAACGTAACTATAGGCATCCCATCTTAATGTGAAACCTGACGGACAGCCAATGAAACGCTTCGGAATGTTCTTAGCACAACAGCACATAGTGTTTTGGGCATAGTCTCAATTCACAAAAGTACAGTACGCATTGTTTTTGCCAGACACCTGCAATGATATATTATCTAGTCGGCCCTGTAAAAGCCTGAAGGACCCCCGTGGCTTCAATGAATGATAGTGATGTACAGTTTGAGGAAGGTGGCCCAAACTTTTGATCAGTTGTTTGGCATGAAGATTGGTGCATACCGTTGTCTGGCATGTAGATTGGTGCATACCGTTGTCTGGCATGGAGATTGGTGCATACCGCTGTCTGGCATGGAGATTGGTGCATACCGTTGTCTTGGATAGAGATTGGTGCATACCGTTGTCTGGCATGGAGATTGGTGCATACCGTTGTCTGGCATGGAGATTGGTGCATACCGCTGTCTGGCATGGAGATTGGTGCATACCGTTGTCTTGGATAGAGATTGGTGCATACCGTTGTCTGGCATGGAGATTGGTGCATACCGCTGTCTGGCATGGAGATTGGTGCATACCGTTGTCTGGCATGGAGATTGGTGCATACCGCTGTCTGGCATGGAGATTGGTGCATACCGTTGTCTTGGATGGAGATTGGTGCATACCGTTGTCTGGCATGGAGATTGGTGCATATCGTTGTCTGGCATGGAGATTGGTGCATACCGTTGTCTGGCATGGAGATTGGTACATACCGTTGTCTGGCATGGAGATTGGTGCATACCGTTGTCTTGGATGGAGATTGGTGCATACCGTTGTCTTGGATGGAGATTGGTGCATATCGTTGTCTGGCATGGAGATTGGTGCATACCGTTGTCTTGGATGGAGATTGGTGCATACCGTTGTCTGGCATGGAGATTGGTACATACCGTTGTCTGGCATGGAGATTGGTGCATACCGTTGTCTGGGAGAGACATTTGATTTAATTTATGAGGTTAAAACACACGCTCATATTTCACTCTGAGCCACGGACAATACTGGGAGTCTCTCCCTCTCTCGATACAAAGAGCAACTTTCACACATTCCTGTTTTAATCGTATTATCCTATGAGAGAGGTAGAGGCCAGGAGGGAGAGAGAGGTAGAGACCAGGAGGGAGAGAGAGGTAGAGACCAGGAGGGAGAGATAGATAGAGACCAGGGGGGAGAGAGGGAGGTAGAGGCCAAGAGGGAGAGAGGTAGAGGCCAGGAGGGAGAGAGAGGTAGAGGCCAGGAGGGAGAGAGAGATAGAGACCAGGGGGGAGAGAGGGAGGTAGAGGCCAGGAGGGAGAGAGAGGTAGAGGCCAGGAGGGAGAGAGAGGTAGGGGGAGAGAGAGGGATGTAGAGGGGGGAGACAAAGCCAGACAGACAGACAGACAGAGAGAAAAAGAGAGAGGAGAGAAGGAGAGAGAGTCATAAGGCATAACCTAGGACTAAACAAGCACCTCAATATCAGGCTAAAACAGTCGTTGGTTACTTTCTGCCCTTTAGAAACAGATTCTTGATCAGTTTTCCAAACCCCAGACCAACTATTAGTCATGCTGGACAACGTCATTACAGCAGTCTTGGACCAGTTGTGTAAATGGCAACAACAACAAAAAAAAGTGCATGACAGCATACATGGATTCCAGCCTTTCTTACTGAACACGTGTTGTAGCCAGGAGTCTTCAGAGTTTTGTATTGTATTGGTGAGCTCATGCCTTTGGATAGAGAAAGACTGAATGGTTTAGCCGACTTCCAACAGGGGTGGTCAAAACGCGTGTTAGGGGAGCAACAATATGCATTAAAATCCCAGATGGCTTCAGGGAATTAGAAGTAGGTGGTGTGGAGTGAAGAGGACCACCCTCAAACAATCCTTTAGGGCTATGAACTAAAACAGTAAACCACGCAAACAAACCACCCACTCACTCCCTCGCTCCCCCTCTATTTCCCTCCCTCAACCCCCGCCCCCCTCTCCCTCCCATCTCTCTCTCTTGCTCCCCCCCTCTCTCTCCCCCTCTCTCGCTCACGCCCCCATCCCCCTCTCTTCCTCCCTCACTCACCCCCCCCCTCTCTCTCCCTCCCTCGCCCCCCCCTCTCTCTTTCTCCCCCTCTCTCGCCAACACAGCACTCTACACTAAACACAACTCCCCATGTCAACAGGCTCCGATGCCAAAAGATAGCTTCTGGCTGGGCCTTCCAGAAACACTAAACCCCCTCTTGAGTCAAGATGTGAACACACCTACAGGAGAATGTCTCAGTTCGGAGGGCAGTCAGTCATGATTCTCGGACCAAGAAGGGTTGAGGAAGATCACGGGGGCCAGAGGGTTGACATGTTAGGTTCTAGGTGAACATGTTAGGTTCTAGGTGAACATGTTTGCGTCTAGGTGAACATGTTTGCGTCTAGGTGAACATGTTAGGTTCTAGGTGAACATGTTTGCGTCTAGGTGAACATGTTTGCGTCTAGGTGAACATGTTAGGTTCTAGGTGAACATGTTTGCGTCTAGGTGAACATGTTAGGTTCTAGGTGAACATGTTTTTTTTTTTTTTACCCCTTTTTTCTCCCCAATTTCTTGGTATCCAATTGTTGTAGTAGCTACTATCTTGTCTCATTGCTACAACTCCCGTACGGGCTCGGGAGAGACGAAGGCTGAATGTCATGCCACACAACCCAACCAGCCGTACTGCTTCTTAACACAGCGCGCATCCAACCCGGAAGCCAGCCGCACCAATGTGAGGCTACACCGTGCACCTGGCAACCTTGGCTAGCGCGCCACAGGAGTCGCTGGTGCGCGATGAGACAAGGAGATCCCTACCGACCAATCCCTCCCTAACCCGGACGACGCTAGGCCAATTGTGCGTCGCCCCACGGACCTCCCGGTCGCGGCCTGTTACGACAGAGCCTGGGCGCGAACCCAGCGCCCTTAACCACTGCGCCACCCGGGAGGCCTAGGTGAACATGTTAGCGTCTAGGTGAACATGTTAGCGTCTAGGTGAACATGTTAGCGTTTAGGTGAACATGTTAGCGTCTAGGTGAACATGTTAGCTTCTAGGTGAACATGTTAGCTTCTAGGTGAACATGTTTGAGTCTAGGTGAACATGTTAGCGTCTAGGTGAACATGTTTGGGTCTAGGTGAACGTGTTAGCTTCTAGGTGAACGTGTTCGGTTCCAGGTGAACGTGTTAGCTTCTAGGTGAACGTGTTAGCTTCCAGGTGAACGTGTTAGCTTCCAGGTGAACGTGTTAGCTTCCAGGTGAACGTGTTAGCTTCCAGGTGAACGTGTTCGGTTCCAGGTGAACGTGTTAGGCTCCAGGTGAACGTGAATCTATAGTTGAACTTGAGACCGTCTACTTTCACTGACATAAACACCAGTCTTCTTTTTAAAATGAAATGTTGCAGTGCCCTAATTTAAAATGGACTGACTGTATACACCCGCCTACCATACTTTCTTTAGTGTCTGTCTGTCTGTCAGTTGTTTGTGTGATGTCTGACAGGTCCTTAAACGCTGCTCTACCTTCTCCTGTGACTTTGATAGGCCCTAGGCGTTGTGGGTATGTTTAGTGGGTATGTTTAAGAGCTGGTCCTGACTTGAAAGGCTGTCACGTCCCCAGACTAAACACAACAGACGTGTGTGCTACAGACAGACACCATTTATAAATAAGAGACAGAGAGAGAGACTGATAAATGCACAAATACACACCCACAAACTCAGGGCAAGAAAATAAATCGGATGTTTTTATCTCTCACCTTAGAGACTGCATTTCCCATAACAAAGTGTCACTACTTTATTAAGACACACTAAGTGATAGGCAACCTACCTACAGATGTAGGATCTTAATTTGACCACCATGTTGTTTCAGGATATGTCCTGCACATCAGCAAAAGCAAACTTGTAGTATTCAAGGTTTACAAATGTCCATTCATAATAATCCACACAATAATTCACATTTTCTGTTACTGCAGGATTATTTTTCCTATTGTGAGAAAGTGGTCAAATTAAAAGATCCTACGTCTGTATGCACAACTCAACGAAACCCCTCAAAGCACAGGAAGAACAGTGGGTGTTTTTAGACAAATTAGAGAGAGCACCATCATCATCCATCCTATAACCAGTCTCTAATGGGTACTACAACTACTAATCTAAACCATATATCATGTAGGTTAGATCATAAAGGTTATGTAATCTGACAAATCTGTTTGAGAAACCTGAGCCAAGCTTCTGAGGGAGCACTGGCGTTCTTGGCTCATTTCAAAGTACCAAGCAGTAGTCTGCTGCTCCACTTTGATGTACGATGATGGATCCCGCCCAGACTCCATGTGTTGACTGAGCTAATGGGCATGAGATACTCCAGACCTGGACCAATGACAGGTTGTTTATATGTGCACTGCACCCATGACCCACTAGACATAGTTTGTGTGCAGTGCAGGTAGGCTTGAGTTCACTATTCCATAGAACGTCAATCTCAATCAGCTAATGCTGTATATAAAGTGTAATTGTGGGATATAGGGTACAACCACATAATATGTTGCTTTGTGGGAAGAATGTTGCACTTGGACGGTGGTGACGTTAATTGGCGTGGTTTATGGTCTGGCATCATCATGGTTACCCCCCTCGCGCCAGTCGCCACCACACAACAGGGCATCGCTGGCTCCTTATTTTCAACCCCAACACACACAAACACGACAGCCTGGCTCTTCCAGATGACCCCCCCCCCTCCTTCTGCCCTGGGCCCGGTTTCCCAAAAGCATCTTAAGGCTAAGTTCATCGTCAGAACCTTCATAGGAGCATCATTAAATCTCCACGCTGCTTCCCAAACCATCATTTTTAACGTTGCACTTGAAAACGCTCGTAATATAACCCGTGCCCCAGGCCACTCGTAGATCAGCTAAGTGTGTCGTTAGATGCTTTTTTTGCCCTCCCGCGTCACTTTATACACAGAAGATCCCCGCTAAACAGAATCACATGGTTTATCCGTCTCTCTGTTATGGCTGATAAATTCAGAACAAAGTTGAGTAGAAATACAAAGTTACCAGTGTCTTTGCAATTGATACAAACACGCAATGTAATAAATATTAAAATATATATAAAGCTATAAAAATATGCTTTAAATGCAAACCCGAGAAGACTGCATTAAAATCTAAAACGGTAGGCCTGTTTCAATCATATTGAAATAAATGTGACGTTCCATCAATTGAGTTCTATTTTTCTACTTGTTTTTCTTTCACCTTTATTTAACCAGGTAGGCTAGTTGAGAACACCTTTATTTAACCAGGTAGGCTAGTTGAGAACACCTTTATTTAACCAGGTAGGGAAGTTGAGAACAAGTTCTCATTTACAACTGCGACCTGGCCAAGATAAAGCAAAGCAGTGCGACACAAACAACAACACAGAGTTACACATGGAATAAACAAACGTACAGTCAATAACACAATAGAAAAATCTATATACAGTGTGTGCAAATGAAGTAAAATTAGGGAGATAAGGCAATAAATAGGACATAGTGGCAAAATAATTACAATTTAGCAATTCAACACTGGAGTGATAGATGTGCAGAAGATGGATGTGCAAGTAGAGATACTGGGGTGCAAAAGAGCAAAATAAATAACAATATGGGGATGAGGTAGTTGGGTGGGCTATTTACAGATGGGCTATGTACAGGTGCAATGACGTGTGAGCTGCTCTGACAACTGATGCTTAAAGTTTGTGAGGGAGATATGAGTCTCCAGTTTCAGTGATTTTTGCAGTTCGTTCCAGTCATTGGCATCAGAGAAATGGAAGGAAAGGCTGCCAAAGGAGGAATTGGCTTTGGGGGTGACCAGTGAAATATGCTGGAGCGCATGCTACGGGTGGGTGCTGCTATGGTGACCAGTGAGCTGAGATAAGGCGGGGCTTACCTAACAAAGACTTATAGATGACCTGGAGCCAGTGGGTTTGGCGACGAATATGAAGCGAGGGCCATCCAACGAGAGCATACAGGTCACAGTGGTGGGTAGTATATGGGGCTTTGGTGACAAAACAGATGGCACTGTGATAGAATACATCCAATTTGCTGAGTAGAGTGTTGGAGGCTATTCTGTAAATGACATCGCCGAAGTCAAGGATCGGTAGGATAGTCAGTTTTATGAGGGTATGTTTGGCAGCATGAGTGAAGGATGCTTTGTTGCGAAATAGGAAGCCGATTC
Source organism: Oncorhynchus clarkii lewisi (assembly GCF_045791955.1). Classification (NCBI taxonomy): domain Eukaryota; kingdom Metazoa; phylum Chordata; class Actinopteri; order Salmoniformes; family Salmonidae; genus Oncorhynchus; species Oncorhynchus clarkii. The sequence goes on along the minus strand of NC_092167.1, from coordinate 43,855,417 downwards.
TAGATTTAATTTTGGATTGGAGATGCTTAATGTGAGTCTGGAAGGAGAGTTTACAGTCTAACCAGACACCTAGGTATTTGTAGTTGTCCACATATTCTAAGTCGGAGCCGTCCAGAGTAGTGATGCTGGACAGGCGAGCAGGTGTGGGCAGCGGTCGGTTGAAAAGCATGCATTTAGTTTTACTTGTATTTAAGAGCAGTTGGAGGCCACGGAAGGAGTGTTGTATGGCATTGAAGCTCGTCTGGAGGGTTGTTAACACAGTGTCCAAAGAAGGGCCAGAAGTATACAGAATGGTGTCGTCTGCGTAGAGGTGGATCAGAGAATCACCAGCAGCAAAAGCAACATCATTGATGTATACAGAGAAAAGAGTCGGCCAGAGTATTGAACCCTGTGGCACCCCCATAGAGACTGTCAGAGGACTGGACAACAGGCCCTCCGATTTGACACACTGAACTCTGTCTGAGAAGTAGTTGGTGAACCAGGCGAGGCATTCATTTGAGAAACCAATGCTGTTGTGTCTGCCGATAAGAATGCGGTGATTGACAGAGTAGAAAGCCTTGGCCAGGTCGATGAATATAGCTGCACAGTATTATATTTTATCAATGATGGTTATGATATCGTTTAGGACCTTTGAGCGTGGCTGAGGTGCATTGTTGGTTAGTGTCTGTAATTTGTCTCAATATATTTCATGATGTGTCGCCTAACATGCACAATGATGTGCCATGTCTGTAGTATTGTGCATTTATATTGGGTAAGTATTACAATAAGCCGCCTCCATATTTGCAGCCATAAGGTGTTAATATATCTCTAGAAGCTGATCCGTCGTCAGTACTGTGAAATAATACTAATGTTAAGGAAAGATTTGAATGGAGAAAGCTGATCCGAGAGCAGTGCTCCCCCATCTTTCGATCCTACCGGTATCGACACATGCTCTAACGACGGACTTAGCGACCATTCTCTGCCTTGTGTTTTGGGAAACACATGTTACATCTTCGGGCCGTTGTAGGAAAGATGCATTGTTAAAACACTCGTAAACCTAAATTCCATCGCTATTGGGGAAACCGGGCCCTAGTCTGTTTGGATTGGCACTTCCCTTTCTCACTCCCTCCCTCCTTCCAGGCTCCTTTCCTCTCTCCCTTCCTCCCTCGGTCTGGGTAAACTGAGTGCCTTACTCCTGGGTCTGAGTCGGCACATTTCCTCCAGGCAGTCCACACCCACGCTCAGAGAGAGGAAGCCCGATCTTGCGGTGTCCAGAGAGGGGAAACACGCCACTTGCATTGTGCCTCTGGAACTCTCTCTCTCTCTGGGGCCCCTGTTTGACCCAGAATAGTTAACCTGGGGACTATTTCAGTAGATTACAGCATTCCACAGCAATCAGATTTAAATGGGTAGAACAACCATGACTCTCGTGACAGCACGTTGCATCATATTTACACATGAATAAGCACATATACTCTGAAGACCAAATTCGGGCCTGCAGGCCACAAACACCACAATCAAAAGGCTCAACATCATATCAAACCATGGTCATAAAAACGCAATAAACCTTTAATAAACCACTCTTGCTTTTGAGTCCTTTCCGCTGAGAAGCATTCACATGTACTGTAAGATGAGAAGAATAGTGGAGGCGTTAGTTTATGATGAGAGCGTTCTCTATCGTGGTCTGTAATTACCAGGGCTCTGTCTGTGTTCCACAGGGCATGACAAGGGAACATCACCGTGGTATATATCATCTCATCAGTGCCAAACCTATAGAGAATGATAGAGACCTCTAGTGGCCAGAAGGCTATTTTAGCATGGGCAGCGCCATTGAGGGCGCTCCACCATGCTTCCGCCATTTTAAAGTAGTCAAATAAGTCAACTGAGTGGGCATTCCTATGAGTTGTATCCTCAATGTTGCTGCGCATACTGTCACAGACGCTATAATAGCGCAGCTATAAAGATTAGTCCTCTATCTATCTCTATGGCCAAACCACAAACATCTGAGTCAGACTGATCGACTGATCTACTGCTCAAAACCTCATCTGAGAGATGGGAAGTTGGATTCTGTAGTTCAGAGAGAGAGAGACGGGGAACAGAATGAGGGGAGAGAGAGGGAAGTAGGGGAGAAAGAGACAGAAAGAGACAGAGAGTGAAACTCCTCCATTATGTGTAAGAGGATAATTACAAAGCACTCAATCTGAAACCAAACCACAAAGAGGGGGATGGAGTAAGGAAAGGAGAGGAGGAGAGTGGTTAGAGGCTCTGGATTTTGGTTGGACTCATCTTTCTTGGAGGAATGGAAGGATGGAGGAGACTTGGTGGTGCAGGAAGGATGGAGGAGACTTGGTGGTGCAGGAAGGATGGAGGAGACTTGGTGGTGCAGGAAGGATGGAGGAGACTTGGTGGTGCAGGAAGGATGGAGGAGACTTGGTGGTGCAGGAAGGATGGCATTCCATCCTGGACTGTTGTAAAGTCACCAGCCAATTGCATTCAACCAATAAATAAAGAAAGCCAAAGAGGATAGGAGGCAGATAAGAGGACCATTCATGTTCCCATCTCATACTTAACGTTTGTGGTAAAGATAGAGCCATCCATGTATTGGCCCAATGCCAAGTTATCTACCATGACATTAAAATTCAAGCCGCTTGCCCTTTGATTGACAGCTCCTAACCAGACAGTCTTTGAGGTGTTTATTCCCATTAGACTCCACCCAAACACAGACCACAACCACCCTTTCTTCTCCCATCACTTCCATGTTCAGCCATGTCGTTGTTTTTATTCCAAAAGCCACCCTTGTGCCCCTCCCTAAAATCAACAACCCCACATTTGGCTGAGACAGAACCCACCCTAACCCTGTAACTCTGGTAGTTCCATCCAGACCACCTTAATCTTTGCCCCAGACAGACAAACTAACTAGCTAACCGGCTCATCCTTTTATGTAGGCTGCTAAGCCTATTACATCAGGCTAGTGGTTAATGAGAAATGATGAACAACACTTGTAGTCGTTATTGCCCCGAGGATATTACCAAAGAGTGGCAGAAGTAGTCTTTTATAATGACTCATACTGTATGCATTTGGAGATTATATCAGATGGCCATGCAAAGCCAATGTTACATCAACTAAAAGGGTATTGGATTTGTATTGGATAAGGGCGCAGTTACACTATATGATGGCCACACCATATGACAGTCATACTGAATGACAGTTACACTGTATGACACAAGTCTCATATAAATCTGAATCAAGGCAATCGGTCACATAATGGCTCTTCATCACATTGGTTTTCCAATGTGCATAAGGCTATTAACAGGCGAGGGAGAGGGGCTAAAGGTCTCCAATTAGTGTTGGAATTAAACTATCTGTGACTGAATGCAAGTTCAATGATTGACTTTGGTGAGGGATTATAAAAATAAATTAATCTCTCTTCTCCTCTTCGTTGGATCGGGTTTTCCTGCTGTTGAAAGGTGTTCCCGATGGATTTTCTGACACGTGAAAGCCTTTCAAAATCCGTCATCATTGGGGTGCTGGGTGGGGTATCCCTTTCCCCTAAAACCAGAACCAAATGGGCCAACCAACGAAGGGGGCTAAAACACTGACACCATGCCCACATCACAGGCACCCAACGCGGTGCAAATTAATGCCACATCGTCTGAGGGTTTCCGACCGAGGGGAAAACTACAATAATAAACAGCAATAAACACATTAACACTCCATTCGTATTGCTCTCAAACGGCACCTCGTAAGTGTTTATAAACAGGGACTTGCTGAAAGAAATGTATTTATTTCTAAGTGCCAAGCTAGTTGCCTGGTGCTAGTACCCCCACTGGTGAGTAGGCTGATCGCAATACAAAAACCTAAAAACACCCTAGCTGTCCCAGCCCTCCAGCCAAAACACACTTGTCACATTCTCACGTGGCGTGGATTTGAGATTACAGCGTTACTACACAATAGTTCTGTCGGGAACGCCACCACATGTGAACCCGGAATACGTCGCGGAGCTCCCTGATACCACGCAGCTGCCAACCCAAGTAGGCTGGAAAAGGCTAACGCTGGAGCCAGGCTGTGTTATTGTTAGGATACAGTCTCCTGCAGACAAACAAGAGATATGGAGCCACTTGGTGTTGTCAAACCACGACTATGTTATTGACCTCGGGGAAAATCTTAAATGACCTCTTGGTTGACCTTAAGTATGTAGTCCTATGTAACACATGAGTTGTAACACCATGGCAACCTTTGAGTAGCACCGCGCAATAATGTGTGTAAAGTAATATGATACAAAAATAGCTTAATTAGTGTAAATCAAGCTTAATATGACACTAACTTTGATTTCAAATAAGACTTGTACATAAACATAAGCATTCCACGGCTGCTATAGAAACTAATGTTGCCCTAATTAACTGGTGGTACACTAGCAAAGGTAATGCCCCCAAATCGCTGAGCCCGTAAAACGCATGTCCAATAAAGCACCCCAAGTGCGCTTTCCTGGATAAAATGTGTCAGCGGTCACTTCGTCCAGAGTCAGTGGGCGGCAGCTGCGCCCAGCTAGAGCAGAATCCAGTGATTATCATGCGGGACTGCCTGGACGCCGTAAGGGCTGTATTCATCAGTGTAGTTGGCTTGAGGGAGGGTAAAGGACGGGGAAGGCTCAGGTTGCAACCTGCTAGGCTACAACAGTCGCAACGCATAATTCCATGGACAACAAAACCATGATCCCAACGACACTTTCAGGAGCCGGCGGTGGTCAGCAGTCTTTCCAGCCTCCAGCTCGCAGCAACCCCCTGTGTGTCTCTCTCCGTGTCTCAATTATGAGAAGAAACATAACTGTATAAAGAACTGTATTCATTAGACGACTTCATTGTAGCAAAGCTGAAATGACATTTAATAATAATAATGCATTGTTAGTATTAGGATATATATACATTGTTATAAACCATTCATTGTCGTGACAAGATATAATCAATTCCCGCTATCCACTGCTTTTCACTTCCAGTGAGCGTGTTGCCTATTGAACTGTTTCATTTTAAAACCAACAGACTATCAAGGGGTGATTGTAAATATATTTTTCAGATACATATCAATAATTTCAGCGGCCAGTTGTTGGAGCCACTGAAACAAAGCGCATGATAACGTTAAAATAGACACTCACCCCTGGAAGCGAACAAAATGGGATCGCTCCGCATCGTGGCTTCCCAGCGCATCTATTCCCCAAACAGCAAACGGAATCAGGCGCGTTCCCGGCAGCTGCCGAATATCAATACAATCCCTCTCCCCACCCGGCAGCGGCCAACGACAGACCCTCGTCTGTTTATCCGAGGATAGATTTTCCCCGCGATACCAGCTTTGAATAGCCTTTCTTTACGGTGACCAACCGGCAACGTCTCCGGTCTCGCGTATCCTTTCAAACTTTTCTCCGGCTCTTTTCTCCTCCTCTTCCCTCTTTGCTTCCTTCCTTCCGTCCTCCTCCCTCTTTCAAAACTCTCGATAGTCAAACTGCCTGTGCCTGCATGTCCTGTTCGGCTCAGAAACAGAGCGGATCTTGTTTGAATGCTTGCATCTGCAGTTTTGCACCACGGTGCTGGCAGGCAACTATAATATAGAGAGCTAATCGTGTCTTATCAGCAAGTGCGCCGAGGGAAGACTGCGCTTTAAAATCTGTCCCCTTCACTGTTTTTCTGTATCTCCTTCTCTCTCTTCGCTGTAAAACGAGACGCAACTGTTTCTCTCCGCCCAGCGCTCTCTCTGTCTGGAAGTTTGCAGTTAGCTCAGGAAAAAAAATAAAAACACGTACGGCCAGAGAGGACTAGCCCCACTCTCCCCCTTTTGCTCTGCGACAGATGGGATATTGAACTCGGGCTGGCTCGCCCCTAGGGATGGGGGAAATCGGCAGCTTATGGTAATAGTAGGTAATTAAGGACCGGTCGCGTCTGTCCCTGTACCCCGCACACCCCCGCACGTACAGGGGCCGAATCGTGAAGTTTTGTGTCCTGTGTCCGAAGGGGAGAACAAAAGCCAGCCATGACAGATATGAAGGAGAGTGCGGCTCAAATTGCAATACACGGATACATCTACCTCCTCCAACTCAAGACTCACCAGTGTAGAATAGCTTAGGTAGGTATGCTATGGAAACGCTGAACTGAAAAGTTATACCATGTGTACATTGACACAAATTAAACCAAGTCATATGTAATTAAGGTCTTTGTGGACTATAAACTAAACACTTGCGGGTGTGTGCCTTGCTACCCCCCCCAAAATCCAACCTGACCTTCACTTCTACTGTACGTTAGTAGAGTAGAGTGTTGGGTTAGGTAAAATTGCCAGAAAAGGACTACCACACACATTTTGTGTTCGGAGCTGATTTCCTTAGACAGGCCTGTTAAAAGCTTTTATCTCACTGACATCTCACTTTGCTGGTTCAAGAAACAAGAAAAATGTAAACACACTATTGTAAAACAGGTTCACAGCAAGACAGGTTTACAGCAAGACAGGTTTACAACAGGACAGGTTTACAGCAAGACAGGTTTACAACAGAACAGGTGGCAGGTTTACAGCAAGACAGGTTTACAACAGGACAGGTTCACAGCAAGACAGGTTTACAACAGGACAGGTGGCAGGTTTACAGCAGGGCATGTTTACAGCAGGACAGGTTTACAGCAGGGCAGGTTTACAGCAAGACGGGTGGCAGGTTTACAGCAAGACAGGTTTACAACAGGACAGGAGGCAGGTTTACAGCAGGGCATGTTTACAGCAGGACAGGTTTACAGCAGGGCAGGTTTACAGCAGGACAGGTTTACAGCAGGACAGGTTTACAGCAGGGTGGGTTTACAGCAGGGCGGGTTTACATCAGGACAGGTTTACAGCAGGACAGGTTTACAGCAGGGCAAGTTTACAGCAGGGCAAGTTTACAGCAGGACGGGTTTACAGCAGGGCAAGTTTGCAGCAGGGCAAGTTTACAACATGGTGGGTTTACAGCAGGGCATGTTTACAGCAGGACGGGTTTACAGCAGGGCAAGTTTACCACAAGACAGGTGGCAGGTTTACAGCAAGACAGGTGACGGGTTTACAGCAGGGCAAGTTTACAGCAGGACAAGTTTACAGCAAGACAGGTGACGGGTTTACAGCAGGGCAAGTTTACAGCAGGGCAAGTTTACAGCAAGGCAAGTTTACAGCAGGGCAGGTTGTGAGACCTGTAGTAGATCCGACGTGGCATTCCTTACAGTTAGTGTATGCTGTGCATTATGGTATGTAGTCCCAGATGCCCCTTAAGTGGGTTAATTACTGTACAGGAAAGTAGTGGAAGGAGGAGTGCTTTTTGAGTTGAGAACAGACTTTAGCTAGTAGGGAAAGGGGGTTGTACAGAGGAGGCCTTAAATTGACATCCACATCTTTGACGCCTGGGAAACAGTGGGTTAACTGCCCTACTCAGGGGCAGAATGACAGATTTTTACCTTTCCAGCTCGGGGATTCGATCCAGAAACCTTTCGGTTACTGGCCCAGCCCTCTAACCACTAGGCTACCTGTAGTAAATAACATGACCAATGGGAGGAGTGCTTGTTGAGTTGAGAGCAGACTTCATGAAATAAAATTGCCAATGCAGATTTTACATTTTTATTTAACTAGGCAAGTCAGTTAAGAACAAATACTTGTTTACAATGACGGCCTACCGGGGAACAGTTGGTTAACTGCTTTGTTCAGGGGCAGAACAATATATTTTTACCTCGTCAGCTCGGGATTCGATCCAGCAAACTTTTGGTTACTGGCCCAACACTCTAACCACTAGGCTACCTGCCGCCCCTCCACTCCAACCACTAGGCTACCTGCCGCCCCTACACTCTAACCACTAGGCTACCTGCCGCCCCTACACTCTAACCACTAGGCTACCTGCCGCCCCTACACTCTAACCACTAGGCTACCTGCCGCCCCTACACTCTAACCACTAGGCTACCTGCCGCCCACACACTCTAACCACTAGGCTACCTGCCGCCCCTACACTCTAACCACTAGGCTACCTGCCGCCCCTACACTCTAACCACTAGGCTACCTGCCGCCCCTACACTCTAACCACTAGGCTACCTGCCGCCCCTACACTCTAACCACTAGGCTACCTGCCTCCCCTACACTCTAACCACTAGGCTACCTTCCGCCCCCACACTCTAACCCATGGGTGTCAAACTCTGGCCCGTGGGCCAAATTTGGCCCGCGGGGTAATTATATTTGGCCCGCGAGACAATACCAAATTACTACTAGAGCTGGCCCGCCGGTATTATACAGTGCATTCACCACTAATACTACGAATTCCATAATGCTCTGCTGTTTTCGCGCGCCAATCAGGACAGGACCCAGAAATGCTCTCTCCTCTGTGACAGTAGTCATAGCAACATAGACGCTACAACTGTCAGCGAGCTAAACCTTCCCAAAAATGGCGAAAAGAAAGGCAGAAAACAGGAGCTTTCTGGACAAGTGGGAGGCAGAATATCTGTTTACATATGTAAAAGACAAACCTGTTTGTCTTGTTTGTGGAGTCAACGTGGCTGTAAGTAAGGAGTACAACATTAGACGACACTATGAAACGAAACACCATGACAAATACAAGGACCTGGACATGACTCAAAGGAGCCAGAAAGTAGAGGAGATGAAAAGAAGTTTGGTTTCACAACAGAATATGTTTAAAAAAGCCACATCACAAAGCGAGGCTGCTGTAAAGGCTAGTTATATAGTGGCAGCAGAGATCGCAAAATCAGCCCGGCCCTTTAATGAGGGAGAGTTCATGAAAAAGTGCATGATGAAGGTTTGTGACCTCGTATGCCCAGAGAAAAAACAAGCATTTTCAAACGTGAGCCTGAGCAGGAACACAGTAGCTGATCGCACATGTGATCTTGCCACCAATCTGTATGACCAGCTGATGGAAAAGGGAAAAGATTTTGTTGCGTTCTCCCTCGCTGTGGATGAGAGCTGCGACGCATCTGATACTGCTCAGCTGTCAGTCTTCATCCGTGGAGTGGACTCAAATCTGTGTGTTACGGAGGAGCTATTAGGATTCAAATCAATGCATGGCACAACCACAGGAAAGGAAATCTTTGAGGAGGTTTCCAAATGTGTAACTGAAATAAAGCTGCCGTGGGATAAACTCGTTGGATTAACGACAGATGGTGCGCCAGCGATGTGCGGTAAAAAGAGTGGACTGGTGGGAATGGTTCGGGAGAAGATGCGGGAAGAGAACTGTGCAGGTGAGCTAACTGTTTACCACTGCATCATACATCAGGAAGCACTGTGTGCCAAAACCCTAAAGATGGAACATGTTATGACCACAGTAACACAGGTAGTTAACTTTATAAGAGCCAAAGGTCTAAATCACCGCCAGTTTAAATCTTTTCTGGAGGAGTGTGGTTCGGAATACGCAGACGTGCCGTATCACACAGAGGTGAGATGGCTAAGCAGAGGAAAAGTACTGAACAGATGTTTCGAGCTGCGTGAGGAAATATGTCAATTCCTGGAAACCAAAGGGAAGGATACAGCAGAGCTCCGGGAACAAAAGTTCCTGTGTGAGCTGGCCTTTCTCTGTGACATCTCGAGCCATCTCGATGCGCTGAACCTGCAGCTTCAGGGGCGGGGGCGCATCATCACAGACATGTACGCTGCAGTGAGGGCCTTCAAAACTAAACTGTGCCTGTGGGAGAATCAGATGCTGCAAGGAAACCCTTGCCATTTTCCCTGCTGCCAATCCATAAAAGCGCAGATCTCTACCGCCGTGTTCCCATGCGCACAGTTTGCTGAAAAACTCAGTGTTCTCACCGCTGAGTTTAGCCGGCGATTTGCCGACTTCGATGCCCAGAAATGCAAGTTTGAACTGCTTAGTAATCCCTTCGCAGTTGATGTGGAAAATGCACCAACCAACATCCAAATGGAGCTGATTGAACTCCAGTGCAACGACACGCTGAAGTCAAAGTATGATGCTGTGGGCGCCGCACAGTTTCCACGGTTCATCTCTGACACAATGCCTCAGCTCCGCACCCAAGCTGCTCAGATGCTCTCCATGTTCGGCAGCACTTATCTATGCGAGCAACTTTTCTCCTCGATGAAGATGACCAAAACAACTCACAGGAGACGTCTGACTGATGAACATCTTCGCTCGATACTGAGGATTTCTTCAGCTCAGAGCTTGAGCCCAGACATTGATGAACTAGCATCCAAGAAGAGATGCCAGGTATCTGGCTTGGGCACATCAGATTAGACCAGTGTGCAATAATTAACGTTTTCTTTATGCACTTTTTCTTGCTACAAGGCATGGGCTTGAATGGTTGATTGATTTATTATCATTTAAAAAAAAAAAATATTAGCCAGTGGAAAAAGGGTATTTTGGTATTTAAATCAGAAGGCTGCAAATAGAAAAGAGGCATACAATTTTTATTGAAATTTTATTTATTTAATAAATGAATGCCATTGATGTGTTTTTTCATTTGAAATTCGGTTTTGCATGTCTCCACTATTAAATTATATATTGTATGGTAATAAGCGATGCTTATTCCATATTCAATGTTAAAGCAAAACTTGTTTGGGTCCATATTAAAAGGTTAATTTGTTCAATGTTGGCCCGTGACTTTGTTCAGGTTTTACATTTTGGCCCACTGGGTATTTGAGTTTGACACCCCTGCTCTAACCACTAGGCTACCTGCCGCCCCTACACTCTAACCACTAGGCTACCTGCCGCCCCTACACTCTAACCACTAGGCTACCTGCCGCCCCTACACTCTAACCACTAGGCTACCTGCCGCCCCTACACTCTAACCACTAGGTTACCTGCCGCCCCCACACTCTAACCACTAGGCTACCTGCCGCCCCTACACTCTAACCACTAGGCTACCTGCCGCCCCTACACTCTAACCACTAGGCTACCTGCCGCCCCTACACTCTAATCACTAGGCTACCTGCCGCCCCTACACTCTAACCACTAGGCTACCTGCCGCCCCTGCTTCAGAGAGGAAGCTGAGCTGGAGGGTGATGAAAGATGGACCCGTTTACACCAGTGTTAACGATGTGGTGCAATGGATGGGAGGAGGTGTGGGGGTGTTGTGTTTCTTTGAATGTGTGTTTGAGGCAAAGAGTGTGTACAAGACAGGAGGATATGCTATAGTGTGACCATGCAAGGTGTCAACCTTTAACCTGAATTGAATGCACAACCTGAAGTGTTTCTGCGCACATGTACACACGTTGTACATTAGCTGTATACTAGTTGTATACTAGTTGTATATTAGTTGTATACTAGTTGTTTACTAGCGACGGATTGTATCTCTTGCATCAACTCTTTCTTGGCTGATCTGGGCTTTCTGAAAGTCAGTGTTGATGTCAGTGTTTGGCTGCATGACAACGATAACCTAATGGACACACACACACACACACACACACACACACACACACACACACACACACACACACACACACACACACACACACACACACACACACACACACACACACACACACACACACACACACACACACACTTGTACCCCCACTCTTGCACTGCAGCCATGAAACTGTTGTCAGTGACACCCTGCTGTCTCCACACTGTTACTATAAAATATAGGATTTCCCCATCTCACAGCACTGGGTGTTACTACACATTGTCACTATTAAAATATAGGATTTCCCCATCTCACAACACTGGGTGTTACTACACATTGTCACTATTAAAATATAGGATTTCCCCATATCACAACACTGGGTGTGGCTCCATCTCTATATACTTCCCTCAACAGTGCTGTGTGTGTGTGTGTGTGTGTGTGTGTGTGTGTGTGTGTGTGTGTGTGTGTGTGTGTGTGTATGTGTGTACACGTTTCTACGTGTGTGTGTGTTGGGGGGTTGGAGTTGAGTGAACTACGTAGTCTATCGACCGGAGTCACATGTCCAGAACACACGTTAGGCTCTATGCAAAACATCCGTGACACCAATAACCTTTTCTCTCCTCCAGATTCATTTATTGAATAAAGGACACAGATCTGGGGGTTGTAGCACAACACTGGCCTTGTCCCCAGTCTGTAGACCTCTACGGTCTGTAGAGTGGTAAGAACACAGACATGCTGGCTCACACTAACCCTCCCAACCCTGACAAAGAGTCTGTCGTCCTGCAATATGACATGACGCTTTGTGGGGGGAAAAAGAGAAAAGAAGACATGTTGAGAGAAATAGAGTGAAGGACAGAAAATATGTGATGGGTGAGAGAAAGAGATAAGAGGGAACGTAGGAGAAAGCATGTCGGGGATAGAGAGAGAGAGAAAGAGATAAGTTACGTAGGAGAAAGCATGTCAGGGATAGAGAGGGAGAGAAAGAGATATGAGGGAACGTAGGAGAAAGCATGTCAGGGATAGAGAGGGAGAGAAAGAGAGAGGGAACGTAGGAGAAAGCATGTTGGGGATAGAGAGGGAGAGAAAGAGATAAGGAACGTAGGAGAAAGCATGTTGGGGATAGAGAGGGAGAGAAAGAGATAAGAGGGAAGGTAGGAGAAAGCATGTCGGGGATAGAGAGGGAGAGAAAGAGATAGAGGGAACGTAGGAGAAAGCATGTTGGGGATAGAGAGGGAGAGAAAGAGAGAGGGAACGTAGGAGAAAGCATGTTGGGGATAGAGAGGGAGAGAAAGAGAGAGGGAACGTAGGAGAAAGTATGTCGGGGATAGAGAGGGAGAGAAAGAGAGAGGGAACGTAGGAGAAAGCATGTTGGGGATAGAGAGGGAGAGAAAGAGATAAGGAACGTAGGAGAAAGCATGTTGGGGATAGAGAGGGAGAGAAAGAGAGAGGGAACGTAGGAGAAAGCATGTTGGGGATAGAGAGGGAGAGAAAGAGAGAGGGAACGTAGGAGAAAGTATGTCGGGGATAGAGAGGGAGAGAAAGAGAGAGGGAACGTAGGAGAAAGTATGTCGGGGATAGAGAGGGAGAGAAAGAGAGAGGGAACGTAGGAGAAAGCATGTTGGGGATAGAGAGGGAGAGAAAGAGAGAAGAGGGAACGTAGGAGAAAGCATGTTGGGGATAGAGAGGGAGAGAAAGAGATAGAGGGAACGTAGGAGAAAGCATGTCGGGGATAGAGAGGGAGAGAAAGAGATAGAGGGAACGTAGGAGAAAGCATGTTGGGGATAGAGAGGGAGAGAAAGAGAGAGGGAACGTAGGAGAAAGTATGTCGGGGATAGAGAGGGAGAGAAAGAGATATCAAATCAAATGTTATATTGGTCACATACACATATTTAGCTGATGTTATTGCGGGTGTAGTGAAATGCTTGTGTTCCTAGCTCCAACAGTGCAGTAACATCTAAGAATTAACAACAATACACACACCTAAAAGTAAAATAATGGAATTTAGAAATATCTAAATATTAAGACGAGCAATGTAGAATACAGTACATACTGTACATATGAAGTTAGTAAAACAGTATGTAAACATGATTAAAGTGGCCAGTGATTCCATGTCCATGTACACTACCGTTCAGAAGTTTGGGGTCACTTAGAAATGTCCTGTTTTTTTTAAAGAAAAGCAAAAAAAATTGTCCATTAAACTAACATCAAATTGATCAGAAATACAGTGTATAAATTGTTGATGTTGTAAATGACTATTGTAGCTGGAAACGGCAGTTTTTTTATGGAATATCTACATAGGAGTACAGAGGCCCATTATCCACAACCATCACTCCTGTGTTCCAATGGCACATTGTGTTACCTAATCCAAGTTTTATCATTTTAAAAGGCTAATTGATCATTAGAAAAACCTTTTGCAATTATGTTAGCACCGCTGAAAACTGTGTTTCTGATTAAAGAACCAATACAACTGGCCTTCTTTAGACTAGTCGAGTATCTGGAGCATCAGCATTTGTGGGACCTTTCTTCTGAAACTCATCAGTGTATTCTTGTTCTGAGAAATGAAGGCTATTCCATGTGAGAAATTGCCAAGAAACTGAAGATCTCATACAACGCTGTGTACTACTCCCTTCACAGAACAGCGCAAACTGTCTCTAACCAGAATAGAAAAAGGAGTGGGAGGCCCCGGTGCACAACTGAGCAGGAGGACAAGTACATTAGAGTGTCTAGTTTGAGAAACAGACGCCTCACAAGTCCTCAACTGGCAGCTTCATTAAATAGTCTCAACGTCAACAGTGAAGAGGCGACTCTTGGATGCTGGCCTTACCAATGTCTACACTGTATTTCTGATCAAATTGATGTTATTTTAATGGACAAAAAAAAAGAGAAAAAAAGGGTTTTCTAATGATCAATTAGCCTTTTAAAACAAGAACATTTCTATGTGACCTCAAACTTTTGAACGGTAGTGTATAAATGGAAGCAACCTCTAAGGTGCAGGGTTGAGTTACCGGGTGGTAGCCGGCTAGTGATGGCTATTTAACAGTCTGATGACCTTGCGATAGAAGCTGTTTTTCAGTCTCTCAGTCCCATCTTTGATGCACCTGTACTGACCTCGCCTTCTGAATGTCTTTGAGGCCAAGCCACATTTTTTCAGCCTCCTGAGGTTGAAGAGGCGCTGCTGCTCCTTCTTCACCACACTGTCTGTGTGGGTGGACCATTTCAGATTGTCAGCAATGTGTACGCCGAGGAACTTGTGCTTGCGTGCATGCTTGCTCTCTTTTGTGCGTGCATGTGTGTATTACGATGAAAGAGTGCGTGTGTGTGTGTGGGTGGGTGGGTGGGGAAAAGCAGTCAGAGCCCAGTCCATGTAGACTGTGTGTCTTCCCCTAGTTTTAGAAAGGGACTGCTCCTGTTGTAGCTCCTGTGGTGGTCCAGACGCACCTGTCAAAACCTCTTGGCGCACGACCCACCCCCACACTCCCTCAACAAGAGGGAGGGGGTCTAGGGGCTGAGGGGGATGAGGGTTTGGGCCTCTTGGTAGGGACAGCGTTAAACAAACACTCCTCCAATGAAACGATTAGGCCCCTGGAGGTGCTGGAGTGATTGCTTCCTGACACAGGCTCCAGTCAGACACAGGCTCCAGTCAGACACAGGCTCCAGTCAGACACAGGCTCCAGTCAGACACAGGCTCCAGTCAGACACAGGCTCCAGTCAGACACAGGCTCCAGACAGACACAGGCTCCAGTCAGACACAGGCTCCAGTCAGACACAGACTCCAGTGAGACACAGACTCCAGTGAGACACAGGCTCCAGACAGACACAGACTCCAGACAGACACAGACTCCAGTCAGACACGGGCTCCAGTCAGACACAGACTCCAGTCAGACACAGGCTCCAGTCAGACACAGGCTCCAGTCAGACACAGGCTCCAGTCAGACACAGGCTCCAGTGAGACACAGGCTCCAGTGAGACACAGACTCCAGTGAGACACAGACTCCAGTCAGACACAGGCTCCAGTCAGACACAGGCTCCAGTCAGACACAGGCTCCAGTAAGACACAGGCTCCAGTCAGACACAGGCTCCAGTCAGACACAGGCTCCAGTCAGACACAGACTCCAGTCAGACACAGGCTCCAGTCAGACACAGGCTCCAGTCAGACACAGGCTCCAGACAGACACAGGCTCCAGACAGACACAGACTCCAGTCAGACACAGACTCCAGTCAGACACAGACTCCAGACAGACACAGACTCCAGACAGACACAGACTCCAGACAGACACAGACTCCAGTCAGACACAGACTCCAGTCAGACACAGGCTCCAGTCAGACACAGACTCCAGTCAGAGCTGTAAAGTTGGCCCACTGTGCTATAAGTTTAGATGTCTCTGTATCCATCCAAAATGGCGACCCCCATTGACTTTCTACCATCAGAGTCACCGAACTTGTTCTGTTGCCTATTGTTCTAGTATCCTGCTGCCTATTGTTCTAGTGTTCTATTCCCTATTGTTCTATTCCCTATTGTTCTAGTGTCCTGTTACCTATTGTTCTAGTGTCCTGTTGCCTATTATTCTAGTGTCATGTTGCCTATTGTTCTAGTGTTCTATTCCCTATTGTTCTAGTGTTCTATTCCCTATTGTTCTAGTGTCCTGTTGCCTATTGTTCTAGTGTTCTATTGCCTGTTGTTCTAGTGTTCTATTGCCAGGTGTTATTAAAAAAGTCAGGGGCTGCCAGATTCAAAATAGAAGGAAGAGATTACAAAGATGTCTCCTTTTGAAGTTATTGTCTTTGATTTGGGTGGAATTTGTGCTATCAGAGGAAGAATCGCTTCTCTAGTCCACAGTGAATAAACCAGTTCTAAAAACACTTATCTTCCCAGGGTCAACCCTAACAAAACAGACAATCAAACAGAGTAAAGATAGAACTCCATTTAAATGTACTAGCTTGTTGGCCTCAACTAATCTTCTGTAATCTAGAGGGGCCCTACATAGTAAAATATCTGTTGGCAAAAATTTAGGGGAGATAGCGTCTTCACAACAACTACTGTACAATACCAAGGTGTTCTTTTTCACATTCAACATTGTCACCCTTACAACAAACCACCTGCTAGCTTGCTGCATCACAATATCGGGCACTGTAATACCAGAGGCAGGATCAAGGCGTGAATGTTTTTTTCTCATCTGTGTTAATCTAAGGGTCTGACAGAGGGGGTGGGTTGGGTTGAGGTTAGACAGGATTATTAATTAAGAGAGACTCCTAATCTGGGTAATGTACCCTCATGTGCGGTAACAGTTTGTGTTATGCCACCTCAGTGATTCCCCTGAGCATTTTGGAGCTGTCGCCACCACTGCAATTTCTTTTTAAATAAACCGCTTCTGCTGAAAAATATCCTAGGGGAAACACTGCAACCGCCTCCTTTTGATGTGCAACAAGATCTCATAGTTTCCCTTCGAAATGTTTGATCCATAATTTGTCTGTGGCATTTTGCATATATTTGTTTGGGGGGGGACAGGGGCTGGATTGAGGTGACAGCTCCTCTGTGTTTGTCTGTTCATATGGCCACGCTCTATAGATGATTCACATCAAGTTAGTGCACTATGACCAACAGGCTCCAGTTAAAGTTGCACTACGCAGAAATCCCTCTGACATTTCCTGGTTGCTAAAAACTCTAAATAGTATGCCTAATTTTAGTTTATGTGATAAAATAAGCAATGTGTAGTGTAGAGAATCATTGTACCGTCTAAACCGCTGACAAACCCAGAAAATAAACTAAAATCTCCTAAAAAGCCCCTTGGAATCAGGTCATGCTGATTGTGATAAGTTAGTAGGTCCATTCATTTACGAGAAGTGATTCCCGGGTCCCTATGTCACGCGCACACCATAGAGAGAAGCCTATAGGGTCACCTTCCATGCCAGGAAGTGTGTGTGTATGACAGTGAGGTCAAGCTAATATTAACCTATTGGCACAATATGCCAGCAGCTAGACTACAGCCAGCCATAATGTGTCTTCAGGTCTGGATGAAGCATCGTTATAATCATCATCGTAGGAGACAGTAGCCCCTTGAAGGCCTGTCTCTATTCCCCTAAGGTAGGGGTGGGCAACTTCAGTCCTCAAGAGCCTGATTAGTGTCACACTCCCCCCCCCCCCCCATCCCTAGCAAACACAGCTGATTAATCAAATTGCATTCTAAACTGAAGATCACGATCAGGTGATTATTGGAGTCAGGTGTGTTAGCTGGGAATGGAGCAAAACTGTGACACAAATCAGGCCCTCGAGGACTGGAGTTGCCCACCCCTGGTCATTGGAGGTATATGATGATTCCTCTGTTTGAAAGGAGGGTGGTATTGCTTATTAATTTGATACCTCCAGATCTGTTATGCTCCGCCTAGCTCAGAGTACAACAACATATGTGCACACAAGCCTAAGATCACCATGCACAATGCCAAGCGTTGGCTGGAGGGGTGTAGAGCTCGCAGCCATTGGACTCTGGAGCAGTGGAAACACATTATATGGAGTGATGAATCACACTTCACCATCGTCGGCAGTCCGACGGACGAATCTGGGTATGGCGGATGCTAGGAGAACGCTACCTGCCCCAATGCATAATGCCAACTGTAAAGTTTGGTGGAGGAGGAATAATAATCTGTGGCTGTTTTTCATGGTTTGGGCTAGGCCCCTTAGTTCCAGTGAAGGGAAATCTTAACGCGACAGCATACAATGACATTCTAGATGATTCTGTGCTTCCAACTTTGTGGCAAAAGTTTGGGGAAGTCCCTTTCCTGTTTCATCATGACAATGCCCCCGTGCACAAAGCGAGGATCATACAGAAATGGTTTGTCGAGATCGGTGTGGGAGAACTTGACTGGCCTCCACAGAGCCCTGACCTCAACCCCATCGAACACCTTTGTGATGAATTGGAAGGCCCACTGCGAGCCAGGTCAAATCCAACGTCAGTGCCCGACCTCACTAATACTCCTGGCTGAATGGAAGCAAGTCCCCGCAGAAATGTTCCAACATCTAGTGGAAAGCCTTTCCAGAAGAGTGGAGGCTGGGGAAAGCGGGGATCAACTCCAAATGAATTCCCGTGATTTTAGAATGAAGTTCGAAGAGCAGGTGTCCACATACTTTTGGTCATGTAGTGTATTATCAGACGACAGACTTCCAAAGGAATTCCATTCAGAACATGCCCTACCCTCTCTATTCACTAAATGGACAATGTATTATAGTCACACACACACACACACACACACACACACCCTAATTGCATCCTATTCACAGACAGGAAGTCTCTTCTGAAAGGGGGAAGTTCTCATCAGGTGGGTTAAGTATCACAAATGGAGGAAAATTGACTAGCGTTTTCCACAAGCACATGGATTAGCTTTTTCTATTTGGCTGGGGGGGGCGTTCTCTCAGCTATCTGCAATACAGGAATGACTGAAGAATGAAACAGGTGTTAATCATGACCTTCGCTACACAGGAAACAGCAGTTGACTGGTCCATTGTCAACATGTTGATTTAATTCACTAGACCTAGATCAATGTCTTTCAAAATAACATACAAGTATCATTAGCTTTTTTTAAAACAATTCAATCTGTTTTCTTTTATCATATTTTGGACCAGAGTGAGTCTCTCTCTCCGCTAGTCTACATATTGTTCTTGCAGTGAGGAGGATTCGCTATTTTCATCTGCTGTTTTAATAATTTATCTGCAGATGATCGCTAAAAAGCCTTCCAGTATGCAAATTAGGGAGTCAAATGAATAGATCTCTTATCGATGTGATTCGGTAGGATACTGAAGAGTCACTCAATTTAACGTCACTGTCTGGCAAGTCCTGACAGACTTTATGTTGAAAATACAAACGAGATCTTTAGTTTACTTGTCCGGCTGAGATACCATGGACATATAACTACGTTGTATGATTTATGAATGGGAAGGCTACATGAGATCGACTTTATTCTGTCAGTTCCACACCTTTTATAAACTAGTCAAGCTTGCTGTTTGTCAATCAAAGCACAGTAAGTAGCCTGTGCGCCACCACTCTGTGGCTGCATATGAAACACGTTAGGGTTCAACGTTAACCTTTGGCCAAAAATCAACTTTCCCGAACAGAATTTCTACTGGCCCGAACAGAATTTCTACTGGATTTCTACTGGCCCGAACAGAATTTCTACTGGATTTCTACTGGCCCGAACAGAATTTCTACTGGATTTCTACTGGCCCCAACATAATTTCTACTGGCCTGGACATTGTAGTTCTTAAATGCATTGGGGTCATGCAGGGCCTATAGTTTGGCATGTTTTCCCTCTATATTCTGCTATTAGTTATTGTGATATGTATTAAAAAGCTGTATAATATAATTTTATAATCTAAGTCATTACTCTATTCTTTAGAATTGCATTGTATTAATTGCATTCATTTTGAGAAGATTTGAAAATAGGACGCTGCCCCTTTAAGACAAACGTTCCAAAAGAGATATGGACATGGCTACAGTAGGCTAGCCAAGAGGAATGCTAGGTGTCTTTTTGTATATTTTCTTTGCATACTACTGTATCAACAGTAGCCAGCATACTGCTAGTATGTTCACTATTGAAGGTTTACTCTTGTAAATCACTTTCCCTAAAATTAACAAGCTCATCGAAATAGAATGATGGGTGCTTATTTTTGCTCTAGCGTGTGAGCTGTGTGAAGGCATCAACTCAAGAAGTTGTGACTGGTGGGACCATGGTGGTGCTTGAATGAACAGCCAATCATATTGCACAAATACAAATAGCATGACTTTTACGCATGTAGTTTTCAATGGTAGACTGCGACAGAGCAGGTAAATGTTGAACTGGAATGCAAAAATGGGCTGAAAAGTAGACAGGTTTGGTTGTTTAGCAACAAAACCGACCTGTGGTTGTTTAGCAACAAAACCGACCTGTGGTTGTTTAGCAACAAAACCGACCTGTGGTTGTTTAGCAACAAAACCGACCTGTAGTTGTTTAGCAATAAAACCGACCTGTAGTTGTTTAGCAACAAAACCGACCTGTGGTCAACTATGGGGCAAAACAGACGGGGTTGACTTAGATTGTTGATAACATAAGCTATATTTAGTCTCCAAAGTTTATAAAAAATATAAATAGATTGAATACTTGTTGTCTCTCAAAAACATTGCTACAGTTGTTGGTTAGCTGGCTAGCAAATTTGTTGTCATATTAGCAATGATATGAAAATCAGTCAAGAACAAGATGAAACTAGCTGAAAGAAGCCACTTACAATTAACCACATGGCAGTTTTTTTTTGTAAAAAGCCATCTGGCCTTCCAGAACCACAACAACTCACAGACTTCAAATCAAAATCTAATCTAATGTTATTTGTCGCATGGGTCAGACACAACAGGTAGACCTTACAGTGAAATGCTTACTTACTTACAGGCCCTTAACCAACAATGTACTTAAGAAAAATTAAAAATAAATAAATAAGAGTAACAAATAATTAAAGAGCAGCAGTAAAATAACAATAGTGAGGCTATATACAGGGGGTACCGGAGTCAATGTGCGGGGGAACCGGTTAGATGAGGTAATATGTACATGTAGGTAGAATTATTAAAGTGACTATGCATAGATAATAACAGAGAGTAGCAGCAGCGTAAAAAAGGGCGGGGTGGGCAATGCAAATAGTCTGGGTAGCCATTTGATTAGATGTTCAGGAGTCTTATGGCTTGGGGGTAGAAGCTGTTAAGAAGCCTCTTGGACCTAGACTTGGCAATTCGGTACAATTTGCCGTGCAGTAGCAGAGAGAACAGTCTATGACTGCGGTGGCTGGAGTCTTTGACAATTTTTAGGGCCTTCCTCTGACCACCTGGTATAGAGGTTCTGGATGGCAGGAAGCTTGGCCCCAATGATGTACTGGGCCGTAAGCACTACCCCTCTGTAATGCCTTGTGGTCGGAGGCCAAGCAGTTGCCATACCAGGCAGTGATGCAACCCATCAGGATGCTCTCGATGGTGCAGCTGTAGAAACTTTTGAGGATCTGAGGACCCATGCCAAATCTTTTCAGTCTCCTGCAGGGGAATAGGTTTTGTTGTGCCCTCTTCACGACTATCTTGGTGTGTTTGGACCATGTTAGTTTGTTGGTGATGTGGACACCAAGGAACTTGAAGCTCTCAATCTGCTCTACCACAGCCCAGTTGATGAGAATGGGGGCGTGCTCGGTCCTCCTTTTCCTGTAGTCATTTAGGCAGGTTACCTTAGTGTTCTTGGGCACAGGGACTACTGTATGGTGGTCTGCTTGAAACATGTTGGTATTACAGACTCAGACAAGGAGAGGTTGAAAATGTCAGTGAAGACACTTGCCAGTTGGTCAGCGCATGCTCAGAGTACACGTCCTGGATATCCGTCTGGCCCTGCGGCCTTGTGAATGTTGACCTGTTTAAAAGGTCTTACTCACATCGGTTGCGGAGAGCGTGATTACACAATCGTCCGGAACAGCTGATGCTCTCATGCATGTTTCAGTGTTACTTACCTCGAAGCGAGCATAGAAGTAGTTTAGCTTGTCTGGTAGGCTTGTGTCACTGGGCAGCGCTGGGCTGTGCTTCCCTTTGTAGTCTGGAGCGGCAGCTCTAACTTTTAGCTCAGTGCGGATGTTGCCTGTAATCCATGGCTTCTGGTTGGGGTATGTACGTACAGTCACTGTGGGGATGACGTCATCAATGCACTTATTGATAAAGCCAGTGACTGATGTGGTGTACTCCTCAATGCCATCGGAAGAATCCCAGAACATATTCCAGTCTGTGCTAGAAAAACAGTCCTGTAGTTTAGGAGTGGCTTCGGGAAAAGTCTCTGAATGTCCTTGAGTGGCCCAGCCAGAACCCGGACTTGAACCCGATCGAGCATCTCTCGAGAGACCTAAAAATAGCTGTGCAGCGATGCTCCCCATCCAATCTGCCGATACTGGTGTGCCAAGCTTGTAGCATCATACCCAAGAAGACTCAAGGCTGTAATCACTGCCAAAGGTGTTTCAACAAAGTACTGAGTAAAGGGTCTGAATACTTATGTACTGTACATGTGATTTCATTTTTTTTAAAAATTATATATAAATTTGCAAAAAAAAATTCAAACCTGTTCTTGCTTTGTCATTATGGGGTATTGTGTGTAGATTGATTAGCCAAAAAATATAATTATCCATTTTAAAATAAGGCTGTAAAGTAACAAAATGTGGATAAAGTCAAAGGGTCTGAATACTTTCCGAATGCCTTGTATGTCATAGTAAATGGTAATGCAATTATCAGCATCCCATCCCAATGTGAAACCTGCCTGACAGCCAATGAAACGCTTTGGAATGTTCTTAGCACAACATCATAGTCTCAATTCACATACGTACAGTACTCATTGTTTTTGCCAGACGCTTGCGATAATAGAATAAGTCGTTGGGGTTGAAATACCTTCCTCCTCTATATTGTATTATACATCTCCCTAAGCCCTCTGAATCTGCCCCACCCTCCCTAATGTTCGTAGCCAAACAGATCAAGCCCAGACAGGCAGACAGGCTGGTCTATGCTGGCTATGGTCCGGTAGTTTAACCATCCACCCCTCCCTTCTCCTCCTCCCCCCTTAATTTCACCATCAGGTTGTCATGGAGACCTGGCCACTCCCCATGATCTCAATGGGGAGCCAGTTAGTTTATCAGTTAGAGGGCTTTTTCCTAGGATGTCAATAATGCATCTGTTCCTGTCTGTGAGGGGTGGTGTGTGTGTGGGTGTGTGTGTGCGTGTGGGGGTGTGTGTGTGTGTGCATGTCAATTAAAGCCCAATCAGAGCTCATTAAATATGCATGAGCCAGCGGGAGGGGAGACAGGAGGACTAAGGTCAACGGAAGAGGTTATAACCCTGTGTAACATCCCAACATCCCAGATAAAGACGCTATAAATCAACACATTGTACACGACCGCATGGTGATAGAGAGGTTACATTTGATAGATCGTACTGGGACCACACTGGGACCACAGTCTGAGGGGTGAGAGGGCTGTCATTCGTAGGACTCCATAGCCATCATTGTCAGCCAAATTTGAGTTGAGACCGGCTCTGTGACCGGCCCCCACACAGACAGACAGGCAGGCAGGCAGACAGACAGACAGAGAGGCAGGCAGACAGGCAGACAGACAGGCAGACAGACAGGCAGACAGACAGACAGGCAGACGCTCCTGATGGGGGTGTAAGGAAGTAGCATAGGTCAGTCAACATAGCTAGGTCACTAGCCCAGGGGGCCATATTTCACCAGATGGAAACCCAAGGCTCGTGCTCTCCATTACATATCCCCTCTCTATGAGCTCTAACCACATACAGTATCACGAAATGGAGGGGAGAGAGATGGAGAGAGATGGAGGGAGAGATGGTTAGAGATGCAGGGAGAGTTGGAGAGAGATGGATGGAGATGGAGAGATAGTCGCCTCTGTCAAAATCGTCTCAGTCTCACCTACCGAACACAAATAGCCCCAATGGGTCCTTCTGTCAAGATTCAGAGAGGAGCCTGACAGCTGTCTGCCTGCCTTGCCTGTGGAGGTTGTGTCTGTGTGTTTGGTTGTGTGTGTCCAATATCCACACTCACACTCTTCGAAAAAAGGGTTCCAAAAGGGATCTTTGACTGTCCCCATACGAGAACCCATTTTGGTTCTAGGTATAACTCTTTGTGGAAAGGGTTCTACATGAAACCAAAATAGTTATTTAAAGGGTTCTCCAATGGGGACAGCCGGAGAAACCTTTTAGGTTCTAGATAACACCTCTTTTTTCTAAAAGTGCAGCCATGTACAATCCAAGCCTGACACCTCACCTTTAACCCCTATGAACCTACAAAGGTCACAGAGCCCGGGCTAGGACTTCGAGGGCCTCTATAAAGACTCCTGTCTAGCATTGGTTGTCTATGATGTCATATTTGGCTGCAGATAGAGACTACCCAGTCAAGAGATTATGGCCTCAATTGTGGGTGGCGATTGTCATCCAATACTGTACCACTTCTGTAGATGACTTAGAAGTAGAGAGGTAGCAGTGTGTGTGTGTGTGTGTGTGTGTGTGTGTGTGAACAGAAGGTCAGTCGGTGAGTTAATTAAACAGCACACACACACACACACACACACACACACACACACAGGATCAAAGCAGCTGGCAGCCTCGCCGTAGGATATGATGACAATGACATCATAGCTCTCTGTAGTGTGTGTGTGTGTCACTTTCACTGGAATTAGCATGAGCTCATCAGACCCCTACGTCTTGGGGGAGGGGGAGGGGCCACGGATAGGGTGACACCAGACTACACAGCTGTATACATGTGGACTGGAGTCATGAATACTGAATACGGCCATATGCCATTGCAGTGTGGTTAGTGGAACCACGGGGATTCCTTGTCTAGTGTAACGCTTTGCTGAAATAATGTGACTTGATTTTTCCATACAAGAAGAGAGCGGCGTGTGCAGGAGATGTGAGGAGATGTGAAATCCACAGGGGAAATAAAAGCTGTATCTGCCTCTCACTTTGTGTTGTAGACGTTGTTCCCCAAACAATAGAAGTGGGGTGGGTTTACTGTTTTGAAGGTTTTCGATAACACTTTACTGTAGCTGTCCGTATGCATGCATTCATAAAGCCTTTATAAGCTATACAACAACACATAGCAGTTGTCATAAACTGTCATAAGTAGTTTATAATACTTGTGAGTCACAGCATGAAACATTATTACACCGAATGGATTGATGGGGGTATAACCATGTCATATGCCCTTATAGATTGTGCAAAGTGAAATGAATTTCAGGTGTTATAAAACACTTATAAATGTGCTGCTTATACCACAGGATGAGTTGATGAGTATCACAAAACGTTACCATTCAAAAGATCTCCAAGAAACATGGGCAAATGTGAGCTTCGGTCCTCCATTTCCACACAACAACAAAAAATGCTTTAGCACCAACAGCGCTCCATTCATTTTTTGTTTAAAAATAATATTTAAATCCCAATCTACTTTTGTGACTATGTACCATTTGGTTTTAAAATAGGCTATCGTAAGAAGCTTCAACATTGCAAAAAAAAAAAAAAAAAACGACTTGCTCTGGGCCTCCCTAGTGGTGCAGCGGTCTAAGGCACTGCATCGCAGTGTTGCGATGTCACTGCAGCCTGGGGTTCGATCCTAACCGGTCGTGACCGGGAGTCCCGGCAGCACACAATTGTCCCAGCGTCGTCCGGGCTAGGGGAGGGTTTGGCCCAGCATCGTCCGGGTTAGGGGAGGGTTTGGCCCAGCGTCGTCCGGGTTAGGGGAGGGTTTGGCCCAGCGTCATCCGGGCTAGGGGAGGGTTTGGCCCAGGGTCGTCCGGGTTAGAGGAGGATTTGGCCCAGCGTCGTCCGGATTAGGGAAGGGTTTGGCCGGGGGGCTTTACTTGGCGCATCGCTCACTAGTGACTCCTTGTGGCGGGCCGGGTACCTGCAGGCTGGTCGTCAGTTGAAAGGTGTTTCATCCGACACATTGGTGCAGCTGGCTTCCGGGTTAAGCGGGCGTGTGTTAAGAAGTGCGGTTTGGCGGGTCATGTTTCGGAGGACGCATGCCTCGACCTTCGCCTCTCCCGAGCCAGTTGGGGAGTTGCAGCGATGAGACAACATCAGAATTGGATATCACAAAATTGGGGAGAAAAAAAGGGTAAAAATACAACAACAAAAAACAACGACTGTCTTTTTCTCTAATTCATTGATGATCAGATCCTTCAGTTGTAACTGGTTCTGGTTCATTTTACAGTTGATAGACAACTTCATCACTGTTACAAACTTACTCTTTCTTTTGTTTTACAATAGCCTATACATGTCACACCCTGATCGGTTTCACCTGTCCTTGTGATTGTCTCCACCCCCCTCCAGGTGTCGCCCATCTTCCCCTGTGTATTTATACCTGTGTCCTCTGTTTCCAGTTCGTCTTGTCTTTCAAGTCAACTAGCGTGTTTGTATCTCAGACCCTGCTTTTCCCAGTCTCTCTTTATCTCACCCTCCTGGTTTTGACCCTTGCCTGTCCTGACTCTGAGCCTGCCTGCCTGTCCTGACTCTGAGCCCGCCTGCCTGTCCTGGGGAGGGAGGGAGGGGAGGCTGGGAGGGAGGGACAGACGGACACCGGAGCTACCACATGATGCAATTAAGGCAATGCGCAGGCCTCAAAGCCACTACATCAAAGCCACAGACACTGGCTCCATTGAACTCTCTCTCTTCAAAAGGGCTTTATTGGCATGGGAAACATATGTTTACATTGCCAAAGCAAGTGAAATAGATAATAAACAAAAGTGAAATAAACAATCAGAAATTAACAGTAAACATTACACACAAAAGTTTCAAAGGTATAGAGACATTTCAAACGTTATATTATGGCTATGTACAGTGATGTAACAATGTGCAAATAGTTGAAGTACAAAAGGGAAAATAAATAAACTCTCTCTCTCTCTCTCTCTCTCTCTCTCTCTCTCTCTCTCTCTCTCTCTCTCTCTCTCTCTCTCTCTCTCTCTCTCTCTCTCTCTCTCTCTCTCTCTCTCTCTCTCTCTCTCTCTCTCTCTCTCTCTCTCTCTCTCTCTCTCTCTCTCTCTCTCTCTCTCTCTCTCTAAACAAATAAAATGTGGAATTGAAATCTAATCTTGAGGACTTCTCTCTTACTGTAAATACGAAGGCAGTAATCTAAATATCAAGTTGTGCTCCATTACAACATCAGAGGACGCTAAGAAAACACAAGTCAGTCCCATGTGAGGAAACACAATGTTATGTTGCTGAGTTCAACATTAAAGCAATATGTTGCCCACAGTCCTATAGAAAAACACCCCAATTCTCCACGACTATTACATTATGACCTTACGTTGTTACAATACACACAGCCTCCGCTCCTGTTCTAAAACCACATTACACAAGAGTAGCGACAGGAAAAGATTGATTGATGAAGCATGTCACACATTTCCCAAATATCCCCAGCTGAAATGGTAAAGTACCTTCTCCTGTACAAGGAAAATACCTGACTCCCTAACCTAGCTGTAGAACTTGGGAGAAACCTGTGGAATGCTCCATAGTGTGATGAAAAGACAGGCAGAAAGACAACGAAGGAACGAGAATGACAAGAAGTATGACTGAAACAGGATGCTTGGGAAGGCCAGGATTGTGGGTTCGATTCCCGCTGGGGCCACCAATCCGAAAAATACATACGCGCATTTGGATAAAAGCGTCTGCTAAATGATATATATAATATTATTAGGATGAAGGGGTGACGTGAGGTCAACTTGTTCCTTGTAGGAGTGTGAAAAGTTGAGTACTGTCTGTTCTTGGTGACTATTAGATCCTACTGAATGGGACAGTGATGTGATGCCATCTTCTAAAGATAGATGGGGGAACAGTGCAGAGCTGTAGTCCAGAAACAGTCCGGAGGTTAGATTTATGTCTGGGACTTTTTATGTCTTTGTATATGTACCAAGGTCTGAAGGGATGATGATGATGATGATGATGATGATGGTGTGTGTGTGCGCGTCAATTTATGACAGGGTCTTTCTGCGCATAGATGCATGCACGTGTGTGTGTGTGTGTGTGTGTATGTGTGTGTGTGTGTGTGTGTGTGTGTGTGTGTGTGTGTGTGTGTGTGTGTGTGTGTGTGCGTGTCAGACTCAGGGAAGCCTTGTTTCTGGTCCAATCCTGGTTTCCATCCTGCCCCCCCCCCCCCCCCTGTTACTTACTCAAAGATTCCAGCCGTTCCATCAGCGTTACAGCTCTGGTGAACAGAACAGCCGTTCCATCAGCGTTACAGCTCTGGTGAACAGAACAGCCGTTCCATCAGCGTTACAGCTCTGGTGAACAGAACAGCCGTTCCATCAGCGTTACAGCTCTGGTGAACAGAACAGCCGTTCCATCAGCGTTACAGCTCTGGTGAACAGAACAGCCATTCCATCAGCGTTACAGCTCTGGTGAACAGAACAGCCGTTCCATCAGCGTTACAGCTCTGGTGAACAGAACAGCCGCTCCATCAGCGTTACAGCTCTGGTGAACAGAACAGCCGCTCCATCAGCGTTACAGCTCTGGTGAACAGAACAGCCGTTCCATCAGCGTTACAGCTCTGGTGAACAGAACAGCCGTTCCATCAGCGTTACAGCTCTGGTGAACAGAACAGCCTCTCCATCAGCATTACAGCTCTGGTGAACAGAACAGCCGCTCCATCAGCGTTACAGCTCTGGTGAACAGAACAGCCGTTCCATCAGCGTTACAGCTCTGGTGAACAGAACAGCCGTTCCATCAGCGTTACAGCTCTGGTGAACAGAACAGCCGCTCCATCAGCGTTACAGCTCTGGTGAACAGAACAGCCGTTCCATCAGCGTTACAGCTCTGGTGAACAGAACAGCCGCTCCATCAGCGTTACAGCTCTGGTGAACAGAACAGCCTCTCCATCAGCGTTACAGCTCTGGTGAACAGAACAGCCGTTCCATCAGCGTTACAGCTCTGGTGAACAGAACAGCCGTTCCATCAGCGTTACAGCTCTGGTAAACAGAACAGCCGTTCCATCAGCGTTACAGCTCTGGTGAACAGAACAGCCGTTCCATCAGCGTTACAGCTCCGAGCTCCATCTAGGATAAATGAGACACACCCTTGTCCAAGAGTCCGAAGCACGGGCCAAACCACGACCACACCTCACTGACCCCCCCCCCCTGACCCGGGGTAGACCAGGGGTGAGCAAAAGCCCTTAATAAACACGTTATAATGAGCTGCACACAGGAGACGCTGAGATGGAAATACCATAGCTGTCTTCCACTGTCCAACACATTTTTTTGAAAACAGAAAGGGTGTGACACGCTCATTATCAGAGTAAATACACTGATTCTGTCCAGAAATAGCTGACATTTACAGACGGCGTATAAAGTGGTTTGATAAAATAAAGTCATGGAAACTTTGTGTGAAATTGACTTTGGGTTGGTCATTAGTGTTGAGGCTTGTGTAAATAACGATTAGGGTCGAGAGGGCTGACACACTACAGTAACACACAGCAGCGTAACACACACTGCATCTGTCTCACACACTCTTTTAATATTAGATCTGTGATCTGTGTGAACATGGCAATAGCACCTCTTCCACACACACACACACACACACACAAACTCACACACACACACAAACTCACACACACACACACACAAACTCACACAGACACACACCTTAACAGCCAGCAAACATACTGGAACAGGGGAAGAAAGAGGGAAACACTACAGTGAGAGATACTACTGGTCACTAGTGAGAGAGACTACTGGTCACTACAGTACAGTGAGAGAGACTACTGGTCACTACAGTGAGAGATACTACTGGTCACTAGTGAGAGAGACTACTGGTCACTACAGTGGGAGAGACTACTGGTCACTACAGTACAGTGAGAGACTACTGGTCACTACAGTGAGAGAGACTACTGGTCACTACAGTACAGTGAGAGACTACTGGTCACTACAGTACAGTGAGAGAGACTACTGGTCACTACAGTGAGAGATACTACTGGTCACTACAGTACAGTGAGAGACTACTGGTCACTACAGTACAGTGAGAGAGACTACTGGTCACTACAGTACAGTGAGAGAGACTACTGGTCACTACAGTGAGAGAGACTACTGGTCACTACAGTGAGAGAGACTACTGGTCACTACAGTACAGTGAGAGAGACTACTGGTCACTACAGTGAGAGATGCTACTAGTCACTACAGTGAGAGATACTACTGGTCACTACAGTGAGAGATACTACTGGTCACTAGTGAGAGAGACTACTGGTCACTACAGTGAGAGAGACTACTGGTCACTACAGTGAGAGAGACTACTGGTCACTACAGTGAGAGAGACTACTGGTCACTACAGTGAGAGAGACTACTGGTCACTACAGTACAGTGAGATAGACTACTGGTCACTACAGTACAGTGAGAGACTACTGGTCACTACAGTGAGAGAGACTACTGGTCACTACAGTACAGTGAGAGAGACTACTGGTCACTACAGTGAGAGAGACTACTGGTCACTACAGTACAGTGAGAGAGACTACTGGTCACTACAGTACAGTGAGAGAGACTACTGGTCACTACAGTGAGAGAGACTACTGGTCACTACAGTACAGTGAGAGAGACTACTGGTCACTACAGTGAGAGAGACTACTGGTCACTACAGTGAGAGAGACTACTGGTCACTACAGTGAGAGAGACTACTGGTCACTACAGTACAGTGAGAGAGACTACTGGTCACTACAGTGAGAGAGACTACTGGGCACTACAGTGAGAGACTACTGGTCACTACAGTACAGTGAGAGAGACTACTGGTCACTACAGTGAGAGACTACTGGTCACTACAGTACAGTGAGAGAGACTACTGGTCACTACAATGAGAGACACTACTGGTCACTACAGTGAGAGAGACAACTGGTCACTACAGTACAGTGAGAGAGACTACTGGTCACTACAGTACAGTGAGAGAGACTACTGGTCTCTACAGTGAGAGACTACTGGTCACTACAGTACAGTGAGAGAGACTACTGGTCACTACAGTACAGTGAGAGAGACTACTGGTCACTACAGTACAGTGAGAGAGACTACTGGCCAATAACAATGCTCCCCAGCAGATAATTTGTGTGCATCTGTGTGTGTGTGTGTGTGTGTGTGTGTGTGTGTGTGTGTGTGTGTGTGTGTGTGTGTGTGTGTGTGTTTATACTGTATCTGGTCTCTGACAGAGACAAGTGGCCAGGGGAGCCAGCAGACATATTACCATACCATTTCCTCTGGATGAGAGGAACAGTCTGTTATTGCACTGAACAAATGTCCTGGTCTTGTAGAAAACCATGAGTGTGTGTGTGTCCACAGTCTAGCTGCATGCCAGTCTAACTGCATACCAGTCTAACTGCATACCAGTCTAGCTGCATGCCTAACTGCATACCAGTCTAACTGCATACCAGTCTAGCTGCATGCCTAACTGCATGCCAGTCTAACTGCATACCAGTCAAACTGCATATCTTATCTTGCAATCAATCCCTCCTGTCTCCTTCCATTAATCATGTTCAGTTCTGACTCTCTCTCTCTCTCTCCCCCTGCCTCTCTCTCTCTCCCCCTGCCTCTCTCTCTCTCTCTCCCTGCCTCTCTCTCCCTGCCTCTCTCTCTCTCCCCCTGCCTCTCTCTCTCTCTCCCTGCCTCTCTCTCTCTCTCCCTGCCTCTCTCTCTCTCCCTGCCTTTCTCTCTCTCTCTGCCTCTCTCTCTCTCTCTCTCTCCCTGTCTCTCTCTCTCTCCCTGTCTCTCTCTCTCCCTGTCTCTCTCTCTCTCTCTCTCCCTGTCTCTCTCTCTCTCTCCCTGTCTCTCTCTCCCCCTGTCTCTCTCTCCCTCTCTCTCTCTCTCTCGGTTGTTCTGACTCTCTCTGTTGTTCTGACTCTCTCTCTGTTGTTCTGACTCTCTCTCTAACTCACTCTCTGTTGTTCTGCCTCTGTTGTGGTCTTCCTGACCTCTCTGCTGGGTGTGGTATCCAGCATGACAGGGGTGACAGGTTCAGCACCATAGTCAAGACGAGTCTGTGCCATAGTGAAACTAGTGGACTTGCCAACCCAACTCAGTGTGAGAGCACATGGCCCGGCCAACCAATGAAGCCAATCCTCCCTCCCCTGGAACATGGACTCAACCACCGGGAAAGAGATGGGGATCCTGAACGATGTGCACACTAGAGCTGGGCCAAATGGACAAAAATGTATTTGATGATCAATCAAATGACAAATTTACAACAATGTGAACCAGTTACTTTTATATTACCTTTAAAAGTACTACTTTGAAAGTTGTAGCTATTAATTGTCCAGTTAACAATAGTCCATAATAGGAGACTTATTTATTTTAAAACTCCTCAATCCTCTAGTAAAGGCTATTTATTATTATAATCGATATCAGTAAAATGTCCTCGATAAATGGTCAGCTCGGTCGGTTTATCGTCCCAGCGCTAACTCACAGTTACGCACTCACCGTCCACCCACCCAGCGTGGCGACAGGAAGTGACATTATAAAGTTGTCACTCGCTGTTTCTGCGCCGGTTGCCGAGTGATTTGCTCGGGAACTTCCATGACGGAGATTTTCCCCGTTGTTTTTTTTCCTACTCCACGCTGGAAAGAACAGCACTTGGGAAATGCACTTCGATAGCCTCTGATGTCTGTGATGGATGAGTGTGTGGTTGGCAGTGCACCCAGCTCAGCTCGCATTAATCAAGTCAAGGAACATGGCTGTTATGCAGTTCAAGGCAATGTTGTTCAGATGATGGATATACTTTTTATAATGAATTATATGTCTTATTTATTTATTGTCCTATCATGGTGGAACTGTTTTAAAATAAATTATACATTACATTTATTTATTGTCCTATCATGGTGGAACTGTTTTAAATAAATTATACATAAAATGTATTTATTGTCCTATAATGGGGAACTACATTATTTAAATAAATTATATATCTAATTTATTTACTTTTTATTGTACCTTTATTTAACTAGGCAAGTCAGTTAAGAACAAATTCTTATTTTCAATGACGGCCTAGGAACAGTGGGCTAACTGCCTGTTCAGGGGCAGAACGACAGATTTGTACCTTGTCAGCTCAGGGATTTGAACTTGCAACCTTGCGGTTACTAGTCCAACGCTCTAACCACTAGGCTACCCTGCCGCCCCACCCCTATATGCTCCTATATTGATGGATCGGTCCACAGCCCAATACCCTAGACACCCACCTGAATGACCCAGATACTAAGGAGAAGTCCCTATCTGTTTTATGGGCCTGCTGTAAGCGGTCTGTATGCAGCCAAAATGCAGTGAGAAACCTGGAGCAGCGCTGCCCCCTCAAGATTCTGAGCCTGCTTGGCAGGGTTGGTCCTACAAAGCCAAAGCCCCCTAAAGGGAGAGCATACTATACAAGGACATTCTCAAAGCTGCTAATGAGAACCTTGACGACCTTGTACCTAGCTGGTGGAGGTTCCGGTGGGGATTCCAGTGGGGATTCCCCACCCAGGCAGTGGGTCTAGGATGTGACAATGGTTCATAAAATCTCTCCATTTCTGCCCATTGTTCTGCACGGTCTTGCAGGCCTTCTCATACAGCTGCAACTGTATATGCATTTGTAAATCAGGACTTTTCTTGAGTTGGGCTCTGGGATGGTGCAACTGTTGAGAATGTGAGCCTATGGTTGTGTGGGGGGAAAGGGTTGAGTGTGAATGAGTGTGTGGGTGTGTATGAGTGTGTGTGTATGTGTGTGTGGGTGTGTATGAGTGTGTGTGTTTCTGTATATCCCACAACTGTTGAGAATCTGAGTCTATGGTTGTTGTGGGGGAAAGGGGTTGAGTGTGTATGAGTGTGTATGTATCCCACAACTGTGAAGGGATAAAAGATGTCAGGGACAATATAGGATGATTCACAATAATTGTTTGCTATAATAATTGCTTGCAATAATGTAATTTTGGTAATGGCGAGACTGGTGAGGTAAAAGGTCAAATCCTTTTCATAAAATTGCCAACATTACTACAAATATTAATAGCTAATTATGGAAAATAAGGAACAGGATTCTTAAAATATATACAGTAGATATACAGTGCCTTGCGAAAGTATTCGGCCCCCTTGAACTTTGCGACCTTTTGCCACATTTCAGGCTTCAAACATAAAGATATAAAACTGTATTTTTTTGTGAAGAATCAACAACAAGTGGGACACAATCATGAAGTGGAACGACATTTATTGGATATTTCAAACTTTTTTAACAAATCAAAAATTGAAAAATTGGGCGTTCAAAATTATTCAGCCCCCTTAAGTTAATACTTTGTAGCGCCACCTTTTGCTGCGATTACAGCTGTAAGTCGCTTGGGGTATGTCTCTATCAGTTTTGCACATCGAGAGACTGACATTTTTTCCCATTCCTCCTTGCAAAACAGCTCGAGCTCAGTGAGGTTGGATGGAGAGCATTTGTGAACAGCAGTTTTCAGTTCTTTCCACAGATTCTCAATTGGATTCAGGTCTGGACTTTGACTTGGCCATTCTAACACCTGGATATGTTTATTTTTGAACCATTCCATTGTAGATTTTGCTTTATGTTTTGGATCATTGTCTTGTTGGAAGACAAATCTCCGTCCCAGTCTCAGGTCTTTTGCAGACTCCATCAGGTTTTCTTCCAGAATGGTCCTGTATTTGGTTCCATCCATCTTCCCATCAATTTTAACCATCTTCCCTGCTGAAGAAAAGCAGGCCCAAACCATGATGCTGCCACCACCATGTTTGACAGTGGGGATGGTGTGTTCAGCTGTGTTGCTTTTACGCCAAACATAACGTTTTGCATTGTTGCCAAAAAGTTCAATTTTGGTTTCATCTGACCAGAGCATCTTCGTCCACATGTTTGGTGTGTCTCCCAGGTGGCTTGTGGCAAACTTTAAACTACACTTTTTATGGATATCTTTAAGAAATGGCTTTCTTCTTGCCACTCTTCCATAAAGGCCAGATTTGTGCAATATACGACTGATTGTTGTCCTATGGACAGAGTCTCCCACCTCAGCTGTAGATCTCTGCAGTTCATCCAGAGTGATCATGGGCCTCTTGGCTGCATCTCTGATCAGTCTTCTCCTTGTATGAGCTGAAAGTTTAGAGGGACGGCCAGGTCTTGGTAGATTTGCAGTGGTCTGATACTCCTTCCATTTCAATATTATCGCTTGCACAGTGCTCCTTGGGATGTTTAAAGCTTGGGAAATCTTTTTGTATCCAAATCCGGCTTTAAACTTCTTCACAACAGTATCTCGGACCTGCCTGGTGTGTTCCTTGTTCTTCATGATGCTCTCTGCGCTTTTAACGGACCTGCATTTATAAGGAGACTTGATTATACACAGGTGGATTGTATTTATCATCATTAGTCATTTAGGTCAACATTGGATCATTCAGAGATCCTCACTGAACTTCTGGAGAGAGTTTGTTGCACTGAAAGTAAAGGGGCTGAATAATTTTGCACGCCCAATTTTTCAGTTTTTGATTTGTTAAAAAAGTTTGAAATATCCAATAAATGTCGTTCCACTTCATGATTGTGTCCCACTTGTTGTTGATTCTTCACAAAAAAATAAAGTTTTATATCTTTATGTTTGAAGCCTGAAATGTGGCAAAAGGTCGCAAAGTTCAAGGGGGCCGAATACTTTCGCAAGGCACTGTATATACAAATGGAGGTGAGGGTGATGGAAATGCATTTGGCGGTTGATCTACTTCTGTTCTGTAAATGGCACTGTGTGCTCTTTTCGAAGGATGGATCCCAGTCTTTTCAGGGCTATGGGTGGTCTGCCGGGTGGTCTGCCGGGTGGTCTGTCGGGCATTGGGATGACAACCCAACTCGGGATGAGGAGGGCTTTTAGCGGGTGGAATAGTGGGGACCAATTGGAGGTTGACTTCGTAGCAATGCAAATATCATGGTACAGCTATATAGACACTCAATCATCATGTTACTTTTTAATGGTACGTTTACAAACAGATATTATGATAAATAGAATTGAAAGTTGTCTCATTATGGTAAATGGTGAAATAAGTATAGCCAGTTACAATTGTAATGGCTTAGCAGATAATAAGAAACGACTATCAGTATTTACCTGGCTAAAAGAGAAGGAATATAATATATATTGTTTACAGGAAACTCATTCAACAGTTTTAGATGAAGTTTTGTGGAAAAAGGACTGGGGGGGGGGGGGGTGAAATATACTTCTCCCATGGGGAAAGAAATTCAAAAGGGGTGATGATATTAATTAACAGTCATTTTGATCCAAATGTGCAAATTGTCCAAACAGATCCTCAAGGTAGATGGATTATTTTAAATATGTTATTGGACAATAAACATAGGTTTAATATCCTGACCTAGTGAGATATACATGGAGGAGGTTTAATATCCTGACCTAGTGAGATATACATGGAGGTTTAATATCCTGACCTAGTGAGAGATACATGGAGGAGGTTTAATATCCTGACCTAGTGAGATATACATGGAGGAGGAGGTTTAATATCCTGACCTAGTGAGGTATACATGGAGGTTTAATATCCTGACCTAGTGAGAGATACATGGAGGAGGTTTAATATCCTGACCTAGTGAGATATACATGGAGGTTTAATACCCTGACCTAGTGAGATATACATGGAGGTTTAATACCCTGACCTAGTGAGATATACATGGAGGAGGTTTAATATTCTGACCTAGTGAGATATACATGGAGGAGGTTTAATATCCTGACCTAGTGAGATATACATGGAGGAGGTTTAATACCCTGACCTAGTGAGATATACATGGAGGAGGTTTAATACCCTGACCTAGTGAGAGATACATGGAGGAGGTTTAATACCCTGACCTAGTGAGATATACATGGAGGAGGTTTAATATCCTGACCTAGAAAGATATACATGGAGGAGGTTTAATATCCTGACCTAGTGAGATATACATGGAGGAGGTTTAATATCCTGACCTAGTGAGATATACATGGAGGAGGTTTAATACCCTGACCTAGTGAGATATACATGGAGGAGGTTTAATATCCTGACCTAGTGAGATATACATGGAGGAGGTTTAACACCCTGACCTAGTGAGATATACATGGAGGAGGTTTAACACCCTGACCTTGTGAGATTTACATGGAGGAGGTTTAATATCCTGACCTAGTGAGATATACATGGAGGTTTAATATTCTGACCTAGTGAGATATACATGGAGGAGGTTTAATATCCTGACCTAGTGAGATATACATGGAGGAGGTTTAATATCCTGACCTAGTGAGATATACATGGAGGAGGTTTAATATCCTGACCTAGTGAGATATGGAGGAGGTTTAATATCCTGACCTAGTGAGATATACATGGAGGAGGTTTAATATCCTGACCTAGTGAGATATACATGGAGGAGGTTTAATATCCTGACCTAGTGAGAGATACATGGAGGAGGTTTAATACCCTGACCTAGTGAGATATACATGGAGGTTTAATATCCTGACCTAGTGAGAGATACATGGAGGAGGTTTAATATCCTGACCTAGTGAGATATACATGGAGGAGGTTTAATATCCTGACCTAGTGAGATATACATGGAGGAGGTTTAATATCCTGACCTAGTGAGATATACATGGAGGAGGTTTAATATTCTGACCTAGTGAGATATACATGGAGGTTTAATATCCTGACCTAGTGAGAGATACATGGAGGAGGTTTAATACCCTGACCTAGTGAGATATACATGGAGGAGGTTTAACACCCTGACCTTGTGAGATATACATGGAGGTTTAATATCCTGACCTAGTGAGATATACATGGAGGTTTAATATCCTGACCTAGTGAGATATACATGGAGGAGGTTTAATATCCTGACCTAGTGAGATATACATGGAGGAGGAGGTTTAATATCCTAACCTAGTGAGATATACATGGAGGAGGAGGTTTAATATCCTGACCTAGTGAGAGATACATGGAGGAGGTTTAATATCCTGACCTAGTGAGATATACATGGAGGAGGTTTAATACCCTGACCTAGTGAGATATACATGGAGGAGGTTTAATACCCTGACCTAGTGAGATATACATGGAGGAGGTTTAATATCCTGACCTAGTGAGATATACATGGAGGAGGTTTAATATCCTGACCTAGTGAGAGATACATGGAGGAGGTTTAATACCCTGACCTAGTGAGATATACATGGAGGTGTAATATTCTGACCTAGTGAGATATACATGGAGGTTTAATATCCTGACCTAGTGAGAGATACATGGAGGAGGTTTAATATCCTGACTTAGTGAGATTTACATGGAGGAGGTTTAATATCCTGACCTAGTGAGATATACATGGAGGTTTAATATCCTGACCTAGTGAGAGATACATGGAGGAGGTTTAATATCCTGACCTAGTGAGATATACATGGAGGAGGTTTAATATCCTGACCTAGTGAGATATACATGGAGGAGGTTTAATATCCTGACCTAGTGAGATATACATGGAGGTTTAATATCGTGACCTAGTGAGATATACATGGAGGTTTAATATGCTGACCTAGTGAGAGATACATGGAGGAGGTTTAATACCCTGACCTAGTGAGATATACATGGAGGAGGTTTAACACCCTGACCTTGTGAGATATACATGGAGGTTTAATATCCTGACCTAGTGAGATATACATGGAGGTTTAATATCCTGACCTAGTGAGATATACATGGAGGAGGTTTAATATCCTGACCTAGTGAGATATA
Source organism: Oncorhynchus clarkii lewisi (assembly GCF_045791955.1). Classification (NCBI taxonomy): domain Eukaryota; kingdom Metazoa; phylum Chordata; class Actinopteri; order Salmoniformes; family Salmonidae; genus Oncorhynchus; species Oncorhynchus clarkii. The sequence continues at coordinate 43,816,873 of NC_092167.1, read as the reverse complement.
CATGGAGGAGGAGGTTTAATATCCTAACCTAGTGAGATATACATGGAGGAGGAGGTTTAATATCCTGACCTAGTGAGAGATACATGGAGGAGGTTTAATATCCTGACCTAGTGAGATATACATGGAGGAGGTTTAATATCCTGACCTAGTGAGATATACATGGAGGTTTAATATCCTGACCTAGTGAGATATACATGGAGGTTTAATATCCTGACCTAGTGAGAGATACATGGAGGAGGTTTAATACCCTGACCTAGTGAGATATACATGGAGGAGGTTTAACACCCTGACCTTGTGAGATATACATGGAGGTTTAATATCCTGACCTAGTGAGATATACATGGAGGTTTAATATCCTGACCTAGTGAGATATACATGGAGGAGGTTTAATATCCTGACCTAGTGAGATATACATGGAGGAGGAGGTTTAATATCCTAACCTAGTGAGATATACATGGAGGAGGAGGTTTAATATCCTGACCTAGTGAGAGATACATGGAGGAGGTTTAATATCCTGACCTAGTGAGATATACATGGAGGACGTTTAATACCCTGACCTAGTGAGATATACATGGAGGAGGTTTAATACCCTGACCTAGTGAGATATACATGGAGGAGGTTTAATACCCTGACCTAGTGAGATATACATGGAGGTTTAATACCCTGACCTAGTGAGAGATACATGGAGGAGGTTTAATATCCTGACCTAGTGAGAGATACATGGAGGAGGTTTAATATCCTGACCTAGTGAGATATACATGGAGGAGGTTTAATATCCTGACCTAGTGAGATATACATGGAGGAGGTTTAATATCCTGACCTAGTGAGATATACATGGAGGAGGTTTAATATCCTGACCTAGTGAGATATACATGGAGGAGGTTTAATACCCTGACCTAGTGAGATATACATGGAGGAGGTTTAATATTCTGACCTAGTGAGATATACATGGAGGAGGTTTAATATCCTGACCTAGTGAGATATACATGGAGGAGGTTTAATATCCTGACCTAGTGAGATATACATGGAGGAGGTTTAATATCCTGACCTAGTGAGATATACATGGAGGTTTAATATTCTGACCTAGTGAGATATACATGGATGAGGTTTAATATCCTGACCTAGTGAGATATACATGGAGGAGGTTTAATATCCTGACCTAGTGAGATATACATGGATGAGGTTTAATATCCTGACCTAGTGAGATATACATGGAGGAGGTTTAATACCCTGACCTAGTGAGAAATACATGGAGGAGGTTTAATATCCTGACCTAGTGAGATATACATGGAGGAGGTTTAACACCCTGACCTAGTGAGATATACATGGAGGAGGTTTAACACCCTGACCTTGTGAGATTTACATGGAGGAGGTTTAATATCCTGACCTAGTGAGATATACATGGAGGTTTAATATTCTGACCTAGTGAGATATACATGGAGGAGGTTTAATATCCTGACCTAGTGAGATATACATGGAGGAGGTTTAATATTCTGACCTAGTGAGATATACATGGAGGAGGTTTAATATCCTGACCTAGTGAGATATACATGGAGGAGGTTTAATATCCTGACCTAGTGAGATATACATGGAGGAGGTTTAATATCCTGACCTAGTGAGATATACATGGAGGTTTAATATTCTGACCTAGTGAGATATACATGGATGAGGTTTAATATCCTGACCTAGTGAGATATACATGGAGGAGGTTTAATATCCTGACCTAGTGAGATATACATGGATGAGGTTTAATATCCTGACCTAGTGAGATATACATGGAGGAGGTTTAATACCCTGACCTAGTGAGATATACATGGAGGAGGTTTAATATCCTGACCTAGTGAGATATACATGGAGGAGGTTTAACACCCTGACCTAGTGAGATATACATGGAGGAGGTTTAACACCCTGACCTTGTGAGATTTACATGGAGGAGGTTTAATATCCTGACCTAGTGAGATATACATGGAGGTTTAATATTCTGACCTAGTGAGATATACATGGAGGAGGTTTAATATCCTGACCTAGTGAGATATACATGGAGGAGGTTTAATATCCTGACCTAGTGAGATATACATGGAGGAGGTTTAATATCCTGACCTAGTGAGAGATACATGGAGGAGGTTTAATATCCTGACCTAGTGAGATATACATGGAGGAGGTTTAATATCCTGACCTAGTGAGATATACATGGAGGAGGTTTAATATCCTGACCTAGTGAGAGATACATGGAGGAGGTTTAATATCCTGACCTAGTGAGATATACATGGAGGAGGTTTAATATCCTGACCTAGTGAGATATACATGGAGGTTTAATATCCTGACCTAGTGAGATATACATGGAGGTTTAATATCCTGACCTAGTGAGAGATACATGGAGGAGGTTTAATACCCTGACCTAGTGAGATATACATGGAGGAGGTTTAACACCCTGACCTTGTGAGATATACATGGAGGTTTAATATCCTGACCTAGTGAGATATACATGGAGGTTTAATATCCTGACCTAGTGAGATATACATGGATGAGGTTTAATATCCTGACCTAGTGAGATATACATGGAGGAGGAGGTTTAATATCCTAACCTAGTGAGATATACATGGAGGAGGAGGTTTAATATCCTGACCTAGTGAGAGATACATGGAGGAGGTTTAATATCCTGACCTAGTGAGATATACATGGAGGAGGTTTAATACCCTGACCTAGTGAGATATACATGGAGGAGGTTTAATACCCTGACCTAGTGAGATATACATGGAGGAGGTTTAATATCCTGACCTAGTGAGATATACATGGAGGAGGTTTAATATCCTGACCTAGTGAGAGATACATGGAGGAGGTTTAATACCCTGACCTAGTGAGATATACATGGAGGTTTAATATTCTGACCTAGTGAGATATACATGGAGGTTTAATATCCTGACCTAGTGAGAGATACATGGAGGAGGTTTAATATCCTGACTTAGTGAGATATACATGGAGGAGGTTTAATATCCTGACCTAGTGAGATATACATGGAGGTTTAATATCCTGACCTAGTGAGAGATACATGGAGGAGGTTTAATATCCTGACCTAGTGAGATATACATGGAGGAGGTTTAATATCCTGACCTAGTGAGATATACATGGAGGAGGTTTAATATCCTGACCTAGTGAGATATACATGGAGGTTTAATATCCTGACCTAGTGAGATATACATGGAGGTTTAATATCCTGACCTAGTGAGAGATACATGGAGGAGGTTGAATACCCTGACCTAGTGAGATATACATGGAGGAGGTTTAACACCCTGACCTTGTGAGATATACATGGAGGTTTAATATCCTGACCTAGTGAGATATACATGGAGGTTTAATATCCTGACCTAGTGAGATATACATGGAGGAGGTTTAATATCCTGACCTAGTGAGATATACATGGAGGAGGAGGTTTAATATCCTAACCTAGTGAGATATACATGGAGGAGGAGGTTTAATATCCTGACCTAGTGAGAGATACATGGAGGAGGTTTAATATCCTGACCTAGTGAGATATACATGGAGGAGGTTTAATATCCTGACCTAGTGAGATATACATGGAGGTTTAATATCCTGACCTAGTGAGATATACATGGAGGTTTAATATCCTGACCTAGTGAGAGATACATGGAGGAGGTTTAATACCCTGACCTAGTGAGATATACATGGAGGAGGTTTAACACCCTGACCTTGTGAGATATACATGGAGGTTTAATATCCTGACCTAGTGAGATATACATGGAGGTTTAATATCCTGACCTAGTGAGATATACATGGAGGAGGTTTAATATCCTGACCTAGTGAGATATACATGGAGGAGGAGGTTTAATATCCTAACCTAGTGAGATATACATGGAGGAGGAGGTTTAATATCCTGACCTAGTGAGAGATACACGGAGGAGGTTTAATATCCTGACCTAGTGAGATATACATGGAGGACGTTTAATACCCTGACCTAGTGAGATATACATGGAGGAGGTTTAATATCCTGACCTAGTGAGATATACATGGAGGAGGTTTAATATCCTGACCTAGTGAGAGATACATGGAGGTTTAATACCCTGACCTAGTGAGAGATACATGGAGGAGGTTTAATATCCTGACCTAGTGAGATATACATGGAGGAGGTTTAATACCCTGACCTAGTGAGATATACATGGAGGAGGTTTAATATCCTGACCTAGAAAGATATACATGGAGGAGGTTTAATATCCTGACCTAGTGAGATATACATGGAGGAGGTTTAATATCCTGACCTAGTGAGATATACATGGAGGAGGTTTAATACCCTGACCTAGTGAGATATACATGGAGGAGGTTTAATATCCTGACCTAGTGAGATATACATGGAGGAGGTTTAACACCCTGACCTAGTGAGATATACATGGAGGAGGTTTAACACCCTGACCTTGTGAGATTTACATGGAGGAGGTTTAATATCCTGACCTAGTGAGATATACATGGAGGTTTAATATTCTGACCTAGTGAGATATACATGGAGGAGGTTTAATATCCTGACCTAGTGAGATATACATGGAGGAGGTTTAATATCCTGACCTAGTGAGATATACATGGAGGAGGTTTAATATCCTGACCTAGTGAGATATGGAGGAGGTTTAATATCCTGACCTAGTGAGATATACATGGAGGAGGTTTAATATCCTGACCTAGTGAGAGATACATGGAGGAGGTTTAATACCCTGACCTAGTGAGATATACATGGAGGTTTAATATTCTGACCTAGTGAGATAAACATGGAGGAGGTTTAATATCCTGACCTAGTGAGATATACATGGAGGAAGTTTAATATCCTGACCTAGTGAGATATACATGGAGGTTTAATATCCTGACCTAGTGAGAGATACATGGAGGAGGTTTAATATCCTGACCTAGTGAGATATACATGGAGGTTTAATATTCTGACCTAGTGAGATAAACATGGAGGAGGTTTAATATCCTGACCTAGTGAGATATACATGGAGGAAGTTTAATATCCTGACCTAGTGAGATATACATGGAGGTTTAATATCCTGACCTAGTGAGATATATATGGAGGTTTAATATCCTGACCTAGTGAGAGATACATGGAGGAGGTTTAATACCCTGACCTAGTGAGATATACATGGAGGAGGTTTAACACCCTGACCTTGTGAGATATACATGGAGGTTTAATATCCTGACCTAGTGAGATATACATGGAGGTTTAATATCCTGACCTAGTGAGATATACATGGAGGAGGTTTAATATCCTGACCTAGTGAGATATACATGGAGGAGGAGGTTTAATATCCTGACCTAGTGAGAGATACATGGAGGAGGTTTAATATCCTGACCTAGTGAGATATACATGGAGGAGGTTTAATACCCTGACCTAGTGAGATATACATGGAGGAGGTTTAATACCCTGACCTAGTGAGATATACATGGAGGAGGTTTAATATCCTGACCTAGTGAGATATACATGGAGGAGGTTTAATATCCTGACCTAGTGAGAGATACATGGAGGAGGTTTAATACCCTGACCTAGTGAGATATACATGGAGGTTTAATATTCTGACCTAGTGAGATATACATGGAGGTTTAATATCCTGACCTAGTGAGAGATACATGGAGGAGGTTTAATATCCTGACTTAGTGAGATATACATGGAGGAGGTTTAATATCCTGACCTAGTGAGATATACATGGAGGTTTAATATCCTGACCTAGTGAGAGATACATGGAGGAGGTTTAATATCCTGACCTAGTGAGATATACATGGAGGAGGTTTAATATCCTGACCTAGTGAGATATACATGGAGGAGGTTTAATATCCTGACCTAGTGAGATATACATGGAGGTTTAATATCCTGACCTAGTGAGATATACATGGAGGTTTAATATCCTGACCTAGTGAGAGATACATGGAGGAGGTTTAATACCCTGACCTAGTGAGATATACATGGAGGAGGTTTAACACCCTGACCTTGTGAGATATACATGGAGGTTTAATATCCTGACCTAGTGAGATATACATGGAGGTTTAATATCCTGACCTAGTGAGATATACATGGAGGAGGTTTAATATCCTGACCTAGTGAGATATACATGGAGGAGGAGGTTTAATATCCTAACCTAGTGAGATATACATGGAGGAGGAGGTTTAATATCCTGACCTAGTGAGAGATACATGGAGGAGGTTTAATATCCTGACCTAGTGAGATATACATGGAGGAGGTTTAATATCCTGACCTAGTGAGATATACATGGAGGTTTAATATCCTGACCTAGTGAGATATACATGGAGGTTTAATATCCTGACCTAGTGAGAGATACATGGAGGAGGTTTAATACCCTGACCTAGTGAGATATACATGGAGGAGGTTTAACACCCTGACCTTGTGAGATATACATGGAGGTTTAATATCCTGACCTAGTGAGATATACATGGAGGAGGTTTAATATCCTGACCTAGTGAGATATACATGGAGGAGGTTTAATATCCTGACCTAGTGAGATATACATGGAGGAGGTTTAATACCCTGACCTAGTGAGATATACATGGAGGAGGTTTAATATTCTGACCTAGTGAGATATACATGGAGGAGGTTTAATATCCTGACCTAGTGAGATATACATGGAGGAGGTTTAATATCCTGACCTAGTGAGATATACATGGAGGAGGTTTAATATCCTGACCTAGTGAGATATACATGGAGGAGGTTTAATACCCTGACCTAGTGAGATATACATGGAGGTTTAATACACTGACCTAGTGAGAGATACATGGAGGAGGTTTAATATCCTGACCTAGTGAGAGATACATGGAGGAGGTTTAATTGTCATGTACTGTCATGTTGTGTCTTGTCTCTGTCCTTTCCCTTCACCCTGTCTCCCTCTGCTGGTCGTTGTTAGGTTACCTTTTCTTCCCCGCTTTCCCCCAGCTGTTCCTTGTCTCCTCTGACTACCCATTCACCCCGTTTCCCACCTGTTCCCTTTTTCCCTCTGATTAGGTCCCTATATCTCTCTCTGTTTCTGTTCCTGTCCTTGTCGGATTCTTGTTTGTTGTGTTTCATGCCTGAGCCAGACTATCGTCATGTTTGCTGTAACCTTGTCCTGTCCTGTCGGAATCTGCCGGTCTATCTGAGCCTACCTATGTTTGGTTATTAAAGAAGCTCTGTTTAAGTTAGTTCGCTTTTGGGTCCTCATTCACTCACCATAACAGAAGAATCCGACCAAGAATGGACCCAGCGACTTCGGATCCTCTCCACTCAGCCGTCGGGATCCAGGGAGCGATGCTAGGCAGACACGAGCAGGAAGTGTCTGCTGCTCGACATGCCGTTGAGACCCTGGCCACCCAAGTCTCCAACCTCACAGAACAGGTTCACCATCTCCGCCTCGATCCACCGGCCACTTCCAGGGCTTTCGAATCTCCGGAGCCCAGAATCAATAACCCGCCGTGTTACTCTGGGGAGCCCACTGAATGCCGCTCGTTCCTCACCCAGTGTGATATTGTGTTTTCTCTCCAGCCCAACACTTACTCCAGGAGCACTGCTCGTGTCGCCTACGTCATATCTCTCCTTATTGGACGGGCTCGTGAGTGGGGCACGGCAATCTGGGAGGCAAGGGCTGAGTGTACTAACCAGTATCAGGACTTTAAGGAGGAGATGATACGGGTTTTTGATCGATCTGTTTTTGGGGAGGAGGCTTCCAGGGCCCTGTCTTCCCTATGTCAAGGCAATCGATCCATAACAGACTACTCTATTGAGTTTCGCACTCTTGCTGTCTCCAGTGGCTGGAACGAGCCGGCCTTGCTCGCTCGTCTTCTGGAGGGTTTCCGCGCAGAGGTAAAGGATGAGATTCTCTCCCGGGAGGTTCCTTCCAGCGTGGATTCCTTGATTGAACTCGCTATTCGCATTGAGCGACGGGTTGATCTTCGTCACCGAGCTCGTGGAAAGGAGCTCGCGCTCTCCGTCGCCTCCCTCTCCGCATCACTACCATCTTCCTCTGCCGGCTCGGGTGCTGAGCCCATGCAGCTGGGAGGTATCCGCATCTCGACTAAGGAGAGGGAACGGAGAATCACCAACCGCCTCTGTCTCTATTGCGGTTCCGCTGGTCATTTTGTCACTTCATGTCCAGTAAAAGGCCAGAGCTCGTCAGTAAGCGGAGGGCTACTGGTGAGCGCTACTACTCCTGTCTCTCCTTCAAGATCCTGCACTACCTTGTCGGTCCATCTACGCTGGACCGGTTCGTCAGCTTCCTGCAGTGCCTTAATAGACTCTGGGGCGGAGGGCTGTTTTATGGACGAGACCTGGGCTCGGGAACATGACATTCCTCTCAGACAGTTAAAGGAGCCCACGGCCTTGTTCGCCCTGGATGGTAGTCCTCTCCCCAGGATTCAGCGTGAGACGCTACCTTTAACCCTCACTGTTTCTGGTAATCATAGTGAAACCATTTCTTTTTTAATTTTTCGTTCACCTTTTACACCTGTTGTTTTGGGCCATCCCTGGCTAGTTTGTCATAATCCTTCCATTAATTGGTCTAGTAATTCTATCCTTTCCTGGAACGTCTCTTGTCATGTGAAATGTTTAATGTCTGCTATCCCTCCTGTTTCCTCTGTCTCTTCTTCACAGGAGGAGCCTGGTGATTTGACAGGGGTGCCGGAGGAATATCACGATCTGCGCACGGTGTTCAGTCGGTCCAGGGCCACCTCTCTTCCTCCACACCGGTCGTATGATTGTAGTATTGATCTCCTTCCGGGAACCACCCCCCCCCGGGGTAGACTATACTCTCTGTCGGCTCCCGAACGTAAGGCTCTCGAAGATTATTTGTCTGTAGCTCTTGACGCCGGTACCATAGTCCCCTCCTCCTCTCCCGCCGGAGCGGGGTTTTTTTTTGTCAAGAAGAAGGACGGGTCTCTGCGCCCCTGCATAGATTATCGAGGGCTGAATGACATAACAGTGAAGAATCGTTATCCGCTTCCTCTTATGTCTTCAGCCTTCGAGATCCTGCAGGGAGCCAGGTTTTTCACTAAGTTGGACCTTCGTAACGCTTACCATCTCGTGCGCATCAGGGAGGGGGACGAGTGGAAGACGGCGTTTAACACTCCGTTAGGGCACTTTGAATACCGGGTTCTCCCTTTCGGCCTCGCTAACGCTCCAGCTATCTTTCAGGCATTAGTCAATGATGTCCTGAGAGACATGCTGAACATCTTTGTTTTCGTTTACCTTGACGATATCCTGATTTTTTCACCGTCACTCCAGATTCATGTTCAGCACGTTCGACGTGTCCTCCAGCGCCTTTTAGAGAATTGTCTTTTTGTGAAGGCTGAGAAGTGCACTTTTCATGCCTCCTCCGTCACATTTCTCGGTTCTGTTATTTCCGCTGAAGGCATTAAGATGGATCCCGCTAAGGTCCAAGCTGTCATTGATTGGCCCGTCCCTAAGTCACGCGTCGAGCTGCAGCGCTTTCTCGGCTTCGCGAACTTCTATCGTCGTTTCATCCGTAATTTCGGTCAGGTGGCAGCTCCTCTCACAGCCCTTACTTCTGTCAAGACGTGCTTTAAGTGGTCCGTTTCCGCCCAGGGAGCTTTTGATCTCCTCAAGAATCGTTTTACATCCGCTCCTATCCTCGTTACACCTGACGTCTCTAGACAGTTCGTTGTCGAGGTTGACGCGTCTGAGGTGGGCGTGGGAGCCATCCTTTCTCAGCGCTCCCTCTCTGACGACAAGGTCCACCCATGCGCGTATTTTTCTCATCGCCTGTCGCCGTCGGAACGTAACTATGATGTGGGTAACCGCGAACTGCTCGCCATCCGGTTAGCCCTAGGCGAATGGCGACAGTGGTTGGAGGGGGCGACCGTTCCTTTTGTCGTTTGGACTGACCATAGGAACCTTGAGTACATCCGTTCTGCCAAACGACTTAATGCGCGTCAGGCGCGTTGGGCGCTGTTTTTCGCTCGTTTCGAGTTCGTGATTTCTTATCGTCCGGGCTCTAAGAACACCAAGCCTGATGCTTTGTCTCGTCTCTTCAGTTCTTCAGTAGCCTCCACTGACCCCGAGGGGATTCTCCCTGAGGGGCGTGTTGTCGGGTTGACTGTCTGGGGAATTGAGAGGCAGGTAAAACAAGCGCTCACTCACACTCCGTCGCCGCGCGCTTGTCCTAGGAACCTTCTTTTCGTTCCCGTTCCTACTCGTCTGGCCGTTCTTCAGTGGGCTCACTCTGCCAAGTTAGCCGGCCACCCTGGCGTTCGGGGTACGCTTGCTTCCATTCGCCAGCGTTTTTGGTGGCCCACCCGGGAGCATGACACGCGTCGTTTCGTGGCTGCTTGTTCGGTCTGCGCGCAGACTAAGTCCGGTAACTCTCCTCCTGCCGGCCGTCTCAGGCCGCTTCCTATTCCCTCTCGACCGTGGTCTCACATCGCCTTAGATTTTGTCACCGGACTGCCTTCGTCAGCGGGGAAGACTGTTATTCTTACGGTTGTCGATAGGTTCTCTAAGGCGGCTCATTTCATTCCCCTTGCTAAGCTTCCTTCTGCTAAAGAGACGGCACAAATCATCATCGAGAATGTTTTCAGAATTCATGGCCTTCCGTCAGACGTCGTTTCGGACAGAGGTCCGCAATTCACGTCTCAATTTTGGAGGGAGTTTTGCCGTTTGATTGGGGCTTCCGTCAGTCTCTCTTCCGGCTTTCACCCCCAGTCTAACGGTCAAGCAGAACGGGCCAATCAGACTATTGGTCGCATCTTACGCAGTCTTTCTTTTCGTAACCCTGCGTCTTGGTCAGAACAGCTCCCCTGGGCAGAATACGCCCACAACTCGCTTCCTTCGTCTGCGACCGGGCTATCTCCTTTTCAGAGTAGCCTCGGGTACCAGCCTCCGCTGTTCTCATCTCAGTTCGCCGAGTCCAGCGTCCCCTCCGCTCAGGCTTTTGTCCAACGTTGCGAGCGCACCTGGAAGAGGGTCAGGTCTGCACTTTGCCGTTATAGGACGCAGACTGTGAGGGCTGCTAATAAGCGTAGAACTAAGAGTCCTAGATATTGTCGCGGTCAGAGAGTTTGGCTCTCCACTCAGAACCTTCCCCTTAAGACGGCTTCTCGCAAGTTGACCCCGCGGTTCATTGGTCCGTTCCGTATTTCTCGGGTCATTAATCCTGTCGCAGTTCGACTTCTTCTTCCGCGATACCTTCGTCGCGTCCACCCGGTCTTCCATGTCTCCTGCATCAAGCCCGTCCTTCGCGCCCCCGCTCGTCTTCCCCCCCCCCCCCCCCCCATCCTTGTCGAGGGCGCACCCATCTACAGGGTCCGTAGAATTTTGGACATGCGTCCTCGGGGCCGTGGTCACCAGTACCTCGTAGATTGGGAGGGGTACGGTCCTGAGGAGAGGAGTTGGGTTCCCTCTCGGGACGTGCTGGACCGTGCGCTGATCGAGGATTTCCTCCGTTGCCGCCAGGTTTCCTCCTCGAGTGCGCCAGGAGGCGCTCGGTGAGTGGGGGGGTACTGTCATGTACTGTCATGTTGTGTCTTGTCTCTGTCCTTTCCCTTCACCCTGTCTCCCTCTGCTGGTCGTTGTTAGGTTACCTTTTCTTCCCCGCTTTCCCCCAGCTGTTCCTTGTCTCCTCTGACTACCCATTCACCCCGTTTCCCACCTGTTCCCTTTTTCCCTCTGATTAGGTCCCTATATCTCTCTCTGTTTCTGTTCCTGTCCTTGTCGGATTCTTGTTTGTTGTGTTTCATGCCTGAGCCAGACTATCGTCATGTTTGCTGTAACCTTGTCCTGTCCTGTCGGAATCTGCCGGTCTATCTGAGCCTACCTATGTTTGGTTATTAAAGAAGCTCTGTTTAAGTTAGTTCGCTTTTGGGTCCTCATTCACTCACCATAACATTAATATCCTGACCTAGTGAGATATACATGGAGGAGGTTTAATATCCTGACCTAGTGAGATATACATGGAGGAGGTTTAATATCCTGACCTAGTGAGATATACATGGAGGAGGTTTAATATCCTGACCTAGTGAGATATACATGGAGGAGGTTTAATACCCTGACCTAGTGAGATATACATGGAGGAGGTTTAATATTCTGACCTAGTGAGATATACATGGAGGAGGTTTAATATCCTGACCTAGTGAGATATACATGGAGGAGGTTTAATATCCTGACCTAGTGAGATATACATGGAGGAGGTTTAATATCCTGACCTAGTGAGATATACATGGAGGTTTAATATCCTGACCTAGTGAGAGATACATGGAGGAGGTTTAATACCCTGACCTAGTGAGATATACATGGAGGAGGTTTAACACCCTGACCTTGTGAGATATACATGGAGGTTTAATATCCTGACCTAGTGAGATATACATGGAGGTTTAATATCCTGACCTAGTGAGATATACATGGAGGAGGTTTAATATCCTGACCTAGTGAGATATACATGGAGGAGGAGGTTTAATATCCTAACCTAGTGAGATATACATGGAGGAGGAGGTTTAATATCCTGACCTAGTGAGAGATACATGGAGGAGGTTTAATATCCTGACCTAGTGAGATATACATGGAGGAGGTTTAATACCCTGACCTAGTGAGATATACATGGAGGAGGTTTAATACCCTGACCTAGTGAGATATACATGGAGGAGGTTTAATATCCTGACCTAGTGAGATATACATGGAGGAGGTTTAATATCCTGACCTAGTGAGAGATACATGGAGGAGGTTTAATACCCTGACCTAGTGAGATATACATGGAGGTTTAATATTCTGACCTAGTGAGATATACATGGAGGTTTAATATCCTGACCTAGTGAGAGATACATGGAGGAGGTTTAATATCCTGACTTAGTGAGATATACATGGAGGAGGTTTAATATCCTGACCTAGTGAGATATACATGGAGGTTTAATATCCTGACCTAGTGAGAGATACATGGAGGAGGTTTAATATCCTGACCTAGTGAGATATACATGGAGGAGGTTTAATATCCTGACCTAGTGAGATATACATGGAGGAGGTTTAATATCCTGACCTAGTGAGATATACATGGAGGTTTAATATCCTGACCTAGTGAGATATACATGGAGGTTTAATATCCTGACCTAGTGAGAGATACATGGAGGAGGTTTAATACCCTGACCTAGTGAGATATACATGGAGGAGGTTTAACACCCTGACCTTGTGAGATATACATGGAGGTTTAATATCCTGACCTAGTGAGATATACATGGAGGTTTAATATCCTGACCTAGTGAGATATACATGGAGGAGGTTTAATATCCTGACCTAGTGAGATATACATGGAGGAGGAGGTTTAATATCCTAACCTAGTGAGATATACATGGAGGAGGAGGTTTAATATCCTGACCTAGTGAGAGATACATGGAGGAGGTTTAATATCCTGACCTAGTGAGATATACATGGAGGAGGTTTAATATCCTGACCTAGTGAGATATACATGGAGGTTTAATATCCTGACCTAGTGAGATATACATGGAGGTTTAATATCCTGACCTAGTGAGAGATACATGGAGGAGGTTTAATACCCTGACCTAGTGAGATATACATGGAGGAGGTTTAACACCCTGACCTTGTGAGATATACATGGAGGTTTAATATCCTGACCTAGTGAGATATACATGGAGGTTTAATATCCTGACCTAGTGAGATATACATGGAGGAGGTTTAATATCCTGACCTAGTGAGATATACATGGAGGAGGAGGTTTAATATCCTAACCTAGTGAGATATACATGGAGGAGGAGGTTTAATATCCTGACCTAGTGAGAGATACATGGAGGAGGTTTAATACCCTGACCTAGTGAGATATACATGGAGGTTTAATATTCTGACCTAGTGAGATATACATGGAGGTTTAATATCCTGACCTAGTGAGAGATACATGGAGGAGGTTTAATATCCTGACTTAGTGAGATATACATGGAGGAGGTTTAATATCCTGACCTAGTGAGATATACATGGAGGTTTAATATCCTGACCTAGTGAGAGATACATGGAGGAGGTTTAATACCCTGACCTAGTGAGATATACATGGAGGAGGTTTAACACCCTGACCTTGTGAGATATACATGGAGGTTTAATATCCTGACCTAGTGAGATATACATGGAGGTTTAATATCCTGACCTAGTGAGATATACATGGAGGAGGTTTAATATCCTGACCTAGTGAGATATACATGGAGGAGGAGGTTTAATATCCTAACCTAGTGAGATATACATGGAGGAGGAGGTTTAATATCCTGACCTAGTGAGAGATACATGGAGGAGGTTTAATATCCTGACCTAGTGAGATATACATGGAGGAGGTTTAATACCCTGACCTAGTGAGATATACATGGAGGAGGTTTAATACCCTGACCTAGTGAGATATACATGGAGGAGGTTTAATATCCTGACCTAGTGAGATATACATGGAGGAGGTTTAATATCCTGACCTAGTGAGAGATACATGGAGGAGGTTTAATACCCTGACCTAGTGAGATATACATGGAGGTTTAATATTCTGACCTAGTGAGATATACATGGAGGTTTAATATCCTGACCTAGTGAGAGATACATGGAGGAGGTTTAATATCCTGACTTAGTGAGATATACATGGAGGAGGTTTAATATCCTGACCTAGTGAGATATACATGGAGGTTTAATATCCTGACCTAGTGAGAGATACATGGAGGAGGTTTAATATCCTGACCTAGTGAGATATACATGGAGGAGGTTTAATATCCTGACCTAGTGAGATATACATGGAGGAGGTTTAATATCCTGACCTAGTGAGATATACATGGAGGTTTAATATCCTGACCTAGTGAGATATACATGGAGGTTTAATATCCTGACCTAGTGAGAGATACATGGAGGAGGTTTAATACCCTGACCTAGTGAGATATACATGGAGGAGGTTTAACACCCTGACCTTGTGAGATATACATGGAGGTTTAATATCCTGACCTAGTGAGATATACATGGAGGTTTAATATCCTGACCTAGTGAGATATACATGGAGGAGGTTTAATATCCTGACCTAGTGAGATATACATGGAGGAGGAGGTTTAATATCCTAACCTAGTGAGATATACATGGAGGAGGAGGTTTAATATCCTGACCTAGTGAGAGATACATGGAGGAGGTTTAATATCCTGACCTAGTGAGATATACATGGAGGAGGTTTAATATCCTGACCTAGTGAGATATACATGGAGGTTTAATATCCTGACCTAGTGAGATATACATGGAGGTTTAATATCCTGACCTAGTGAGAGATACATGGAGGAGGTTTAATACCCTGACCTAGTGAGATATACATGGAGGAGGTTTAACACCCTGACCTTGTGAGATATACATGGAGGTTTAATATCCTGACCTAGTGAGATATACATGGAGGTTTAATATCCTGACCTAGTGAGATATACATGGAGGAGGTTTAATATCCTGACCTAGTGAGATATACATGGAGGAGGAGGTTTAATATCCTAACCTAGTGAGATATACATGGAGGAGGAGGTTTAATATCCTGACCTAGTGAGAGATACATGGAGGAGGTTTAATACCCTGACCTAGTGAGATATACATGGAGGTTTAATATTCTGACCTAGTGAGATATACATGGAGGTTTAATATCCTGACCTAGTGAGAGATACATGGAGGAGGTTTAATATCCTGACTTAGTGAGATATACATGGAGGAGGTTTAATATCCTGACCTAGTGAGATATACATGGAGGTTTAATATCCTGACCTAGTGAGAGATACATGGAGGAGGTTTAATATCCTGACCTAGTGAGATATACATGGAGGAGGTTTAATATCCTGACCTAGTGAGATATACATGGAGGAGGTTTAATATCCTGACCTAGTGAGATATACATGGAGGTTTAATATCCTGACCTAGTGAGATATACATGGAGGTTTAATATCCTGACCTAGTGAGAGATACATGGAGGAGGTTTAATACCCTGACCTAGTGAGATATACATGGAGGAGGTTTAACACCCTGACCTTGTGAGATAATACATGGAGGTTTAATATCCTGACCTAGTGAGATATACATGGAGGTTTAATATCCTGACCTAGTGAGATATACATGGAGGAGGTTTAATATCCTGACCTAGTGAGATATACATGGAGGAGGAGGTTTAATATCCTAACCTAGTGAGATATACATGGAGGAGGAGGTTTAATATCCTGACCTAGTGAGAGATACATGGAGGAGGTTTAATATCCTGACCTAGTGAGATATACATGGAGGTTTAATATCCTGACCTAGTGAGATATACATGGAGGTTTAATATCCTGACCTAGTGAGAGATACATGGAGGAGGTTTAATAACCTGACCTAGTGAGATATACATGGAGGAGGTTTAACACCCTGACCTTGTGAGATATACATGGAGGTTTAATATCCTGACCTAGTGAGATATACATGGAGGTTTAATATCCTGACCTAGTGAGATATACATGGAGGAGGTTTAATATCCTGACCTAGTGAGATATACATGGAGGAGGAGGTTTAATATCCTAACCTAGTGAGATATACATGGAGGAGGAGGTTTAATATCCTGACCTAGTGAGAGATACATGGAGGAGGTTTAATATCCTGACCTAGTGAGATATACATGGAGGACGTTTAATACCCTGACCTAGTGAGATATACATGGAGGAGGTTTAATACCCTGACCTAGTGAGATATACATGGAGGAGGTTTAATACCCTGACCTAGTGAGATATACATGGAGGTTTAATACACTGACCTAGTGAGAGATACATGGAGGAGGTTTAATATCCTGACCTAGTGAGAGATACATGGAGGAGGTTTAATATCCTGACCTAGTGAGATATACATGGAGGAGGTTTAATATCCTGACCTAGTGAGATATACATGGAGGAGGTTTAATATCCTGACCTAGTGAGATATACATGGAGGAGGTTTAATATCCTGACCTAGTGAGATATACATGGAGGAGGAGGTTTAATATCCTAACCTAGTGAGATATACATGGAGGAGGAGGTTTAATATCCTGACCTAGTGAGAGATACATGGAGGAGGTTTAATATCCTGACCTAGTGAGATATACATGGAGGACGTTTAATACCCTGACCTAGTGAGATATACATGGAGGAGGTTTAATACCCTGACCTAGTGAGATATACATGGAGGAGGTTTAATACCCTGACCTAGTGAGATATACATGGAGGTTTAATACACTGACCTAGTGAGAGATACATGGAGGAGGTTTAATATCCTGACCTAGTGAGAGATACATGGAGGAGGTTTAATATCCTGACCTAGTGAGATATACATGGAGGAGGTTTAATATCCTGACCTAGTGAGATATACATGGAGGAGGTTTAATATCCTGACCTAGTGAGATATACATGGAGGAGGTTTAATATCCTGACCTAGTGAGATATACATGGAGGAGGTTTAATACCCTGACCTAGTGAGATATACATGGAGGAGGTTTAATATTCTGACCTAGTGAGATATACATGGAGGAGGTTTAATATCCTGACCTAGTGAGATATACATGGAGGAGGTTTAATATCCTGACCTAGTGAGATATACATGGAGGAGGTTTAATATCCTGACCTAGTGAGATATACATGGAGGTTTAATATCCTGACCTAGTGAGAGATACATGGAGGAGGTTTAATACCCTGACCTAGTGAGATATACATGGAGGAGGTTTAACACCCTGACCTTGTGAGATATACATGGAGGTTTAATATCCTGACCTAGTGAGATATACATGGAGGTTTAATATCCTGACCTAGTGAGATATACATGGAGGAGGTTTAATATCCTGACCTAGTGAGATATACATGGAGGAGGAGGTTTAATATCCTAACCTAGTGAGATATACATGGAGGAGGAGGTTTAATATCCTGACCTAGTGAGAGATACATGGAGGAGGTTTAATATCCTGACCTAGTGAGATATACATGGAGGAGGAGGTTTAATATCCTGACCTAGTGAGAGATACATGGAGGAGGTTTAATACCCTGACCTAGTGAGATATACATGGAGGTTTAATATTCTGACCTAGTGAGATATACATGGAGGTTTAATATCCTGACCTAGTGAGAGATACATGGAGGAGGTTTAATATCCTGACTTAGTGAGATATACATGGAGGAGGTTTAATATCCTGACCTAGTGAGATATACATGGAGGTTTAATATCCTGACCTAGTGAGAGATACATGGAGGAGGTTTAATATCCTGACCTAGTGAGATATACATGGAGGAGGTTTAATATCCTGACCTAGTGAGATATACATGGAGGAGGTTTAATATCCTGACCTAGTGAGATATACATGGAGGTTTAATATCCTGACCTAGTGAGATATACATGGAGGTTTAATATCCTGACCTAGTGAGAGATACATGGAGGAGGTTTAATACCCTGACCTAGTGAGATATACATGGAGGAGGTTTAACACCCTGACCTTGTGAGATATACATGGAGGTTTAATATCCTGACCTAGTGAGATATACATGGAGGTTTAATATCCTGACCTAGTGAGATATACATGGAGGAGGTTTAATATCCTGACCTAGTGAGATATACATGGAGGAGGAGGTTTAATATCCTAACCTAGTGAGATATACATGGAGGAGGAGGTTTAATATCCTGACCTAGTGAGAGATACATGGAGGAGGTTTAATATCCTGACCTAGTGAGATATACATGGAGGTTTAATATCCTGACCTAGTGAGATATACATGGAGGTTTAATATCCTGACCTAGTGAGAGATACATGGAGGAGGTTTAATAACCTGACCTAGTGAGATATACATGGAGGAGGTTTAACACCCTGACCTTGTGAGATATACATGGAGGTTTAATATCCTGACCTAGTGAGATATACATGGAGGTTTAATATCCTGACCTAGTGAGATATACATGGAGGAGGTTTAATATCCTGACCTAGTGAGATATACATGGAGGAGGAGGTTTAATATCCTAACCTAGTGAGATATACATGGAGGAGGAGGTTTAATATCCTGACCTAGTGAGAGATACATGGAGGAGGTTTAATATCCTGACCTAGTGAGATATACATGGAGGACGTTTAATACCCTGACCTAGTGAGATATACATGGAGGAGGTTTAATACCCTGACCTAGTGAGATATACATGGAGGAGGTTTAATACCCTGACCTAGTGAGATATACATGGAGGTTTAATACACTGACCTAGTGAGAGATACATGGAGGAGGTTTAATATCCTGACCTAGTGAGAGATACATGGAGGAGGTTTAATATCCTGACCTAGTGAGATATACATGGAGGAGGTTTAATATCCTGACCTAGTGAGATATACATGGAGGAGGTTTAATATCCTGACCTAGTGAGATATACATGGAGGAGGTTTAATATCCTGACCTAGTGAGATATACATGGAGGAGGAGGTTTAATATCCTAACCTAGTGAGATATACATGGAGGAGGAGGTTTAATATCCTGACCTAGTGAGAGATACATGGAGGAGGTTTAATATCCTGACCTAGTGAGATATACATGGAGGACGTTTAATACCCTGACCTAGTGAGATATACATGGAGGAGGTTTAATACCCTGACCTAGTGAGATATACATGGAGGAGGTTTAATACCCTGACCTAGTGAGATATACATGGAGGTTTAATACACTGACCTAGTGAGAGATACATGGAGGAGGTTTAATATCCTGACCTAGTGAGAGATACATGGAGGAGGTTTAATATCCTGACCTAGTGAGATATACATGGAGGAGGTTTAATATCCTGACCTAGTGAGATATACATGGAGGAGGTTTAATATCCTGACCTAGTGAGATATACATGGAGGAGGTTTAATATCCTGACCTAGTGAGATATACATGGAGGAGGTTTAATATTCTGACCTAGTGAGATATACATGGAGGAGGTTTAATATCCTGACCTAGTGAGATATACATGGAGGAGGTTTAATATCCTGACCTAGTGAGATATACATGGAGGAGGTTTAATATCCTGACCTAGTGAGATATACATGGAGGTTTAATATCCTGACCTAGTGAGATATACATGGAGGTTTAATATCCTGACCTAGTGAGAGATACATGGAGGAGGTTTAATACCCTGACCTAGTGAGATATACATGGAGGAGGTTTAACACCCTGACCTTGTGAGATATACATGGAGGTTTAATATCCTGACCTAGTGAGATATACATGGAGGTTTAATATCCTGACCTAGTGAGATATACATGGAGGAGGTTTAATATCCTGACCTAGTGAGATATACATGGAGGAGGAGGTTTAATATCCTAACCTAGTGAGATATACATGGAGGAGGAGGTTTAATATCCTGACCTAGTGAGAGATACATGGAGGAGGTTTAATATCCTGACCTAGTGAGATATACATGGAGGAGGTTTAATACCCTGACCTAGTGAGATATACATGGAGGAGGTTTAATACCCTGACCTAGTGAGATATACATGGGAGGTTTAATATCCTGACCTAGTGAGATATACATGGAGGAGGTTTAATATCCTGACCTAGTGAGATATACATGGAGGAGGTTTAATATCCTGACCTAGTGAGATATACATGGAGGAGGTTTAATACCCTGACCTAGTGAGATATACATGGGAGGTTTAATATCCTGACCTAGTGAGAGATACATGGAGGAGGTTTAATATCCTGACCTAGTGAGAGATACATGGAGGAGGTTTAATATCCTGACCTAGTGAGATATACATGGAGGAGGTTTAATATCCTGACCTAGTGAGATATACATGGAGGAGGTTTAATACCCTGACCTAGTGAGATATACATGGAGGAGGTTTAATACCCTGACCTAGTGAGATATACATGGCGGTGGCTTAATCAAGCTAGTCGTCTTGACTACTTTCTTATGCCATTCTCTCTCCGGCACCAAAAGTTTAAAAAGTGTTGATAGGGGACAGAATGCGGTCGGATCATCACATAATTGGCATGTACAGTGGGGCAAAAAAGTATTTAGTCAGCCACCAATTGTGCAAGTTCTCCCACTTAAAAAGATGAGAGAGGCCTGTAATTTTCATCATAGGTACACCTCAACTATAACAGACAAAATGAGAAAAAAAATCCAGAAAATCACATTGAGGATTTTTTACGAATTTATTTGCAAATTATGGTGGAAAATAAGTATTTGGTCACCTACAAACAAGCAAGATTTCTGGCTCTCACAGAATTGTAACTTCTTCTTTAAGAGGCTCCTCTGTCCTCCACTCGTTACCTGTATTAACCTCTTGGATCTCTAGGGGCGCTATTTCATTTTTGGATAAAAAACGTTCCCGTTTTAAGCGCAATATTTTGTCACGAAAAGATGCTCGACTATGCATATTATTGACCGTTTTGGAAAGAAAACACTCTGAAGTTTCAGAATCTGCAAAGATATTGTCTGTAAGTGCCCCAGAACTCATTCTACAGGCGAAACCAAGATGATGCGTCAAGCAGGAAATGAGCAGAATCTCTGAAGCTCTGTTTTCCATTGTCTCCTTATATGGCTGTGATTGCGCAAGGAATGAGCCTACACTTTCTGTTGTTTCCCCAAGGTGTTTGCAGCATTGTGACGTATTTGTAGGCATATCATTGGAAGATTGACCATAAGAGACTACATTTTCCAAGTGTCCGCCTGGTGTCCTGCGTGGAATTCGATGCGCAAACGCCAGCTGCTTGTACTTTTCCATTTGATTGAGGGGAGAAACCATGCTTCCACGAACAATATATCATTGAAGAGATATGTGAAAAACACCTTGAGGATTGATTCTAAACAACGTTTGCCATGTTTTCAGTCGATATTATGGAGTTAATTTGGAAAAAAGTTCGCGTTTTGAGGACTGAATTTTCGTTTTTTTTTTGGTAGCCAAATGTGATGTACAAAACGGAGCTATTTCTAATACACAAAGAATCTTTTTTGGAAAAACTGAGCATCTGCTATCTAACTGAGAGTCTCCTCATTGAAAACATCCGAAGTTCTTCAAAGGTAAATGATTTTATTTGAAGGCTTTTATGTTTTTGTTGAAATCTTGCGTGCTGGACGCTAACGCTAATGCTAACGCTAAATGCTACGCTAGCTAGCCACTTTTACACAAATGATTGTTTTCCTATGGTTGAGAAGCATATTTTGAAAATCTGAGATGACAGTGTTGTTTACAAAAGGCTAAGCTTGAGAGATGGCATATTTATTTTATTTCATTTGCGATTTTCATGAATAGTTAACGTTGCGTTATGGTAATGAGCTTAGGTCTGTAAATAGAATCCCGGATCCGGGTTTGGTCGACGCAACAGGTTAATGGCACCTGTTTGAACTTGTTATCAGTACAAAAGACACCTGTCCACAACCTCAAACAGTCACACTCCAAACTCCACTATGGCCAAGACCAAAGAGCTGTCAAAGGACACCAGAAACAAAATTGTAGACCTGCACCAGGCTGGGAAGACTGCATCTGCAATAGGTAAGCAGCTTGGTTTGAAGAAATCAACTGTGGGAGCAATTATTAGGAAATGGAAGACATACAAGACGATAATCTCCCTCGATCTGGGGCTCCACGCAAGATCTCACCCTGTGGTGTCAAAATGATCACAAGAACGGTGAGCAAAAATCCCAGAACCACACGGGGGGACCTAGTGAATGACCTGCAGAGAGCTGGGACCAAAGTAACAAAGCCTACCATCAGTAACACACTACGCTGCCAGGGACTCAAATCCTGCAGTGCCAGACGTGTCCCCCTGCTTAAGCCAGTACATGTCCAGGCACGTCTGAAGTTTGCTAGAGAGCATTTGGATGATCCAGAAGAAGATTGGGAGAATGTCATATGGGCAGATGAAACCAAAATATAACTTTTTGGTAAAAACTCAACTCGTCGTATTTGGAGGACAAAGAATGCTGAGTTGCATCCAAAGAACACCATACCTACTGTGAAGCATGGGGGTGGAACCATCATGCTTTGGGGCTGTTTTTCTGCAAAGGGACCAGGACGACTGATTCGTGTAAAGGAAAGAATGAATGAGGCCATGTATCGTGAGATTGATGATCCCCCGCCTTAAAATAAATATGGCAGTCCAGACTCAATGACCCCGCAGTATTACACTAGGGTCTGTTATTAGCGGTAGCCTGTGACATACACATACCGTAATACTCAGAACAACAACGTGGAGATTAGTGTATGACAGAGCTCTAACACAGTACCAGGGGATGGACCTTTGGCCTGCTACTAAACACATGAACATACACACCAATGTGTGTATGATAGTTATTTCACAGGGGATAGTAGGCCAGCAGAAAGAGGGAGAGGAAACTGGGAAACAAAGAAATAAACAGAGAGACAGAGGGAGGACGACAGAGGGAGGAAGACAGAGGGAGGAAGACAGAGGGAGGACGACAGAGGGAGGACGACAGAGGGATAGAAGGAGGAAGACAGAGGGAGGAAGACAGAGGGAGGAAGACAGAGGGAGGAAGACAGAGGGATAGAGGGAGGAAGACAGAGGGAGGACGACAGAGGGATAGAGGGAGGAAGACAGAGGGAGGAAGACAGAGGGATAGAGGGAGGAAGACAGAGGGATAGAGGGAGGAAGACAGAGGGAGGAAGACAGAGGGATAGAGGGAGGAAGACAGAGGGAGGAAGACAGAGGGAGGACGACAGAGGGATAGAGGGAGGAAGACAGAGGGAGGAAGACAGAGGGAGGAAGACAGAGGGAGGAAGACAGAGGGAGGAAGACAGAGGGATAGAGGGAGGAAGACAGAGGGATAGAGGGAGGACGACAGAGGGAGGAAGACAGAGGGAGGAAGACAGAGGGATAGAGGGAGGAAGACAGAGGGAGGAAGACAGAGGGATAGAGGGAGGAAGACAGAGGGAGGAAGACAGAGGGAGGACGACAGAGGGATAGAGGGAGGAAGACAGAGGGAGGACGACAGAGGGATAGAGGGAGGAAGACAGAGGGAGGAAGACAGAGGGAGGACGACAGAGGGATAGAGGGAGGAAGACAGAGGGAGGACGACAGAGGTATAGAGGGAGGACGACAGAGGGAGGAAGACAGAGGGATAGAGGGAGGACGAAAGAGGGAGGAAGACAGAGGGAGGAAGACAGAGGGAGGACGACAGAGGGATAGAGGGAGGAAGACAGAGGGAGGAAGACAGAGGGATAGAGGGAGGAAGACAGAGGGATAGAGGGAGGAAGACAGAGGGAGGAAGACAGAGGGATAGAGGGAGGAAGACAGAGGGAGGAAGACAGAGGGAGGACGACAGAGGGATAGAGGGAGGAAGACAGAGGGAGGAAGACAGAGGGAGGAAGACAGAGGGAGGAAGACAGAGGGAGGAAGACAGAGGGATAGAGGGAGGAAGACAGAGGGATAGAGGGAGGACGACAGAGGGAGGAAGACAGAGGGAGGAAGACAGAGGGATAGAGGGAGGAAGACAGAGGGAGGAAGACAGAGGGATAGAGGGAGGAAGACAGAGGGAGGAAGACAGAGGGAGGACGACAGAGGGATAGAGGGAGGAAGACAGAGGGAGGACGACAGAGGGATAGAGGGAGGAAGACAGAGGGAGGAAGACAGAGGGAGGACGACAGAGGGATAGAGGGAGGAAGACAGAGGGAGGACGACAGAGGTATAGAGGGAGGACGACAGAGGGAGGAAGACAGAGGGATAGAGGGAGGACGAAAGAGGGAGGAAGACAGAGGGAGGAAGACAGAGGGATAGAGGGAGGAAGACAGAGGGATAGAGGGAGGAAGACAGAGGGATAGAGGGAGGAAGACAGAGGGATAGAGGGAGGAAGACAGAGGGAGGACGACAGAGGGATGGAGGGAGGAAGACAGAGGGAGGACGACAGAGGGATAGAGGAAGGACAACAGAGGGAGGAAGACAGAGGGATAGAGGGAGGACGACAGAGGGAGGAAGACAGAGGGATAGAGGGAGGAAGACAGAGGGATAGAGGGAGGAAGACAGAGGGAGGAAGACAGAGGGAGGACGACAGAGGGATAGAAGGAGGAAGACAGAGGGAGGGAGACAGAGGGATAGAGGGAGGAAGACAGAGGGATAGAGGGAGGAAGACAGAGGGAGGAAGACAGAGGGATAGAGGGAGGACGACAGAGGGAGGAAGACAGAGGGAGGAAGACAGAGGGAGGAAGTCAGAGGGATAGAGGGAGGACGACAGAGGGAGGAAGACAGAGGGAGGACGGCAGGAGGAGGAAGACAGAGGGATAGAGGGAGGACGACAGAGGGAGGAAGACAGAGGGATAGAGGGAGGACGACAGAGGGAGGAAGACAGAGGGAGGAAGACAGAGGGAGGAAGACAGAGGGAGGAAGACAGAGGGAGGAAGACAGAGGGATAGAGGGAGGACGACAGAGGGAGGAAGACAGAGTGATAGAGGGAGGAAGACAGAGGGAGGACGACAGAGGGAGGAAGACAGAGGGATAGAGGGAGGACGACAGAGGGAGGAAGACAGAGGGAGGAAGACAGAGGGATAGAGGGAGGACGACAGAGGGAGGACGACAGAGGGAGGACGACAGAGGGATAGAGGGAGGAAGACAGAGGGATAGCGGGAGGAAGACAGAGGGATAGAGGGAGGAAGACAGAGGGATAGAGGGAGGAAGACAGCGGGAGGAAGACAGCGGGAGGACGACAGCGGGAGGACGACAGCGGGAGGACGACAGAGGGAGGACGACAGAGGGATAGAGCGAGGAAGACAGAGGGATAGAGGGAGGACGACAGAGGGAGGAAGACAGAGGGATAGAGGGAGGAAGACAGAGGGATAGAGGGAGGAAGACAGAGGGATAGAGGGAGGAAGACAGAGGGAGGAAGACAGAGGGAGGAAGACAGAGGGAGGAAAGATCAGAGACGACTAATACACCTGCAGCACCGGATACCGGTTTCTCACGACACACTTGCAGCACCGGATACCGGTTTCTCACGACACACCTGCAGCACCGGATACCGGTTTCTCACGACACACCTGCAGCACCGGATACCTGTTTCTCACTACACACCTGCAGCACCGGATACCGGTTTCTCACGACACACCTGCAGCACCGGATACCGGTTTCTCACGACACACCTGCAGCACCGGATACCGGTTTCTCACGACACACCTGCAGCACCGGATACCTGTTTCTCACTACACACCTGCAGCACCGGATACCGGTTTCTCACTACACACTTGCAGCACCGGATACCGGTTTCTCACTACACACTTGCAGCACCGGATACCGGTTTCTCACTACACACCTGCAGCACCGGATACCGGTTTCTCACGACACACCTGCAGCACCGGATACCGGTTTCTCACGACACACCTGCAGCACCGGATACCTGTTTCTCACTACACACCTGCAGCACCGGATACCGGTTTCTCACGACACACCTGCAGCACCGGATACCGGTTTCTCACGACACACCTGCAGCACCGGATACCGGTTTCTCACTACACACTTGCAGCACCGGATACCGGTTTCTCACTACACGCCTGCATGAGTCTGAGACACAAACACACAATGTTCACACACACCCAGCTGGTGCTTATATTTCCCGTCAGAGGGGGATAGACGGAAAAATAAATAAAGGGGAGGTGCAGACAGCAAGAACCTCCTCCTCTACACCGTTTCTCCTTCACCAGTCCACTCTTCCCCCCCGTCTCTTCCTCCTCCCACTACCCTCTCCCCATCTCACGAGTGACTGAATGTGAGTCACATCCAGCCTGAACTGGTTAATAACATATAGTAGCCACTAGAGGTTGACCGATTCAACTGAATGGCCGATTAATTAGGGCCGATTTCAAGTTTTCATAACAATCGGAAATCGGTATTTTTGGGCGCCGATTTGCCGATTGAATTGATCCACTCTTGCAACCTTACAGTTAGCTAGTCCAACGCAATTACGACCTGCCTCTCTCTCGTTGCACTCCACAAGGAGACTGCCTGTTATGCGAATGCAGTAAGCCAAGGTAAGTTGCTAGCTAGCGTTAAACTTATCTTATAAAAAACAAACAATCATAATCACTAGTTAACTACACATGGTTGATGATATTACTAGATATTATCTGCGTTGCATACAACTGACTGAGCAAACAAGTATCTAAGTATCTGACTGAGCGGTGGTAGGCAGAAGCAGGCGCATAAACATTCATTCAAACAGCACTTTTGTGCGTTTTGCCAGCAGCTCTTTGTTGTGCGTCAAGCATTGAGCTGCTTATGACTTCAAGCCTATCAACTCCCGAGATGAGGCTGGTGTAACCGAAGTGAAATGGCTAGCTAGTTAGCGCGCGCTAATAGCGTTTCAAATGCCAGTCGCTCTGAGCCTTCTAGTAATTGTTCCCCTTGCTCTGTATGGGTAACGCTGCTTCGATGGTGGCTGTTGTCGTTGTGTTCCTGGTTCGAGCCCAGGGAGGAGCGAGGAGAGGGACGGAAGCTATACTGTTACACTGGCAATACTAAAGTGCGTATAAGAACATCCAATAGTCAAAGGTATATGAAATACAAATGGTATAGCGGGAAATAGTCCTATAATTCCTATAATAACTACAACCTAAAACTTCTTACCTTGGAATATTGAAGACTCATGTTAAAAGGAACCACCAGCTTTCATTGGTTCTCATGTTCTGAGCAAGGAACTTAAACGTTAGCTTTCTTACATGGCACATATTGCACTTTTACTTTCTTCTCCAACACTTTGTTTTTGCATTATTTAAACCAAATTGAACATGTTTCATTATTTATTTGAGGCTAAATTGATTTTATTGATGTATTATATTAAGTTAAAATAAGTGTTCATTCAGTATTGTTGTAATTGTCATTATTACAAATAAATACAATATTTTTTGGTCCGCCAATAATCGGTATCGGCGTTGAAAAATCATATTTGGTCGACCTCTAGTAGCCACACCACCATTCCTGAGCCTCCAACACACTCAACACCTCCTAACCCTAAACACCTGGCAGTCTCTCCCTCTAGCCCTCCCTCTAGCCCTAAACACCTGGCAGTCTCGCCCTCTACCCCTCCCTCTAGCCCTAAACACCTGGCAGTCTCCTGACGTGGCAGTCTCTCCCTCTAGTCCTAAACACCTGGCAGTCTCTCCCTCTAGCCCTCCCTCTAGCCCTAAACACCTGGCAGTCTCTTGACCTGGAAGTCTCTCCCTCTAGCCCTCCCTCTAGCCATAAACACCTGGCAGTCTCCTCACCTGGCAGTCTCTTCTTCTAGCCCTCCCTCTAGCCCTAAACACCTGGCAGTCTCCTCACCTGGCAGTCTCTTCTTCTAGCCCTAAACACCTGGCAGTCTCCTCACCTGGCAGTCTCTTCTTCTAGCCCTCCCTCTAGCCCTAAACACCTGGCAGTCTCCTCACCTGGCAGTCTCTTCTTCTAGCCCTAAACACCTGGCAGTCTCCTCACCTGGTAGTCTCTTCTTCTAGCCCTAAACACCTGGCAGTCTCTCCCTCTAGCCCTCCTGTCTCTCTCAATCCAACTTTGTATTTAAAAGTTACTATAGCTTTGTTCTATAACAACCAGCCTTTACTTTACCAGCACAGTAGCACAGAGGATATCTTATCTTATTAAACAACTAAGTCCAGCCCAGACCAACACACACAGCCTTACCAGCAACACACACAGCCTTACCAAAAACACAGTGTCCAGCCCAGACCAACACACACAGCCTTACCAATCACACAGTGTCCAGCTCAGACCTCAAAACACAGCCTTGCCAAATACACACACAGTGTCCAGCCCAGACCAACACACACAGCCTTACCAAACACACAGTGTCCAGCCCAGACCTCAAAACACAGCCTTACCAAACATACAGTGTTCAGCTCAGATTCATTTCCTCTACTAGGATATGAGAAGGACCTCTTCTCAGCCCAGAGAGACCTTTTATTATTGCTTATTACAGATAACAGGCTTCTATATTAAAAAGCCCAGAGAGACCTGTTATTATTGCTTATTACAGATAACAGGCTTCTATATTAAAAAGCCCAGAGAGACCTGTTATTATTGCTTATTACAGATAACAGGCTTCTATATTAAAAAGCCCAGAGAGACCTGTTATTATTGCTTATTACAGATAACAGGCTTCTATATTAAAAAGCCCAGAGAGACCTGTTATTATTGCTTATTACAGATAACAGGTTTCTATATTAAAAAGCCCAGAGAGACCTGTTATTATTGCTTATTACAGATAACAGGCTTCTTTATTAAAAAGCCCAGAGGACGGACCGCTGCACATCAAATAGGGTACAATATCCCTGGCTGAGGCTACACACACACACACACACACACACACACACACACACACACACACACACACACACACACACACACACACACACACTGATTGGAGGAATGTGATGGCTGCCTCCCCTGTCTGGTGTTGACAGTTAGAACTGTGGGCTAGTGTGTGTGTGCGAGAGAGTGTGTGTGCGTGTGTGCGTGTGTGTGTGTGTGTGTATGTGTGTATGCATGCGCGTGTGTGTGTGTGTATGTGTGTATGCAAGCGCGTGTGTGTGTGTGTGTGTGTGTATACATGCGCGTGTGTGTGTGTGTGTGTGTGTGTGTGTGTGTGTGTGTACGCCTGCACAGGCCTAACATTAAAATAGTGTGCGTGAAACAGATGCAGGCAGTTGGTGTGTGTGTGAAAATATTCATGATGAAAGGCAAAGGGCATGGAGACAAACTAGCTTAGTGAAATAATGACTTCACCTTGTAGAACCATGCTCTTAAAGACCCAAGTTTATGCACCAATTAACCCGTTTATAGTGTGTGTGTGTGTGTGTGTGTATATGTGTGTGTGTACATATATGTGTGTGTATATATGTGTGTGTGTGTGTATGTGTGTGTGTATGTGTGTGTGTAACCATAGATACGCCTCCTTTTGACCCTAGTCTCACCCTCAATGGAATACATCAACAAAGTCTGTATAAACAAGTCCATTTTGATGACCGAAACAGCACATTATTTATCTATGTCACATCCAACACCGTGAAATAGGCCAGACACTTTGATCTAACTTCCCTAGCGTCTGTGAGCCATTAACTAAATCCTCTAGCCCTTTACAGGAGTGAAGTGCCACTGAGGACAACACCTCCTCGCTCTTAAACTGTATCCTTCCATCTACTTTAGAGATCTACTTTGGGTCAAACCCAAACCAAACCACTTTCCCCGGCAACCTCTGTAGCATAGATGTGGTGTGGGCGCCAACTACCTCCCCTCTTTCATCTTCTATCTCTCCCTACTCCCTCGTGGGGGGTGGGGGCTTGGTGGCCAGAGAGACCAGATCACCGTTCAGGGAGTAACGTCAGGGAGACCAGATCACCGTTCAGGGAGTAACATCAGAGAGACACACAGGGAGACCAGATCACCGTTGAGGGAGTAACGTCAGAGAGACCAGATCACCGTTCAGGGAGTAACGTCAGAGAGACCAGATCACTGTTCAAGGAGTAACGTCAGAGAGACCATATCACCGTTGAGGGAGTAACGTCAGAGAGACCAGATCACTGTTCAATGAGTAACGTCAGAGAGACCATATCACCGTTGAGGGAGTAACGTCAGAGAGACCATATCACCGTTCAGGGAGTAACGTCAGAGACACACACAGGGAGACCAGATCACTCCTCCTGTCCTACTGGGAATACTGGAGAGAAGAGAGGTAGGGACTTCAGCCATTATCTTACAGACACCCTCATTAGAGAGGTAGAAAGGAAGAATGAGAGAGAGAAAGAGAGAAAGAGAGAGAGAGACACTATTGGGTCGGATGGAAAGAAAGTAGGAATGAGAGATTTTATGGAGAGACCAGACTCAGAACAAGGTCAGACTGAGAACAAGGTCAGACTGAGAACAAGGTTAGACTGAGAACAAGGTCAGACTGAGAACAAGGTCAGACTGAGAACAAGGTCACGGTTTACGGAAGAATGGTATTATAGAGTGAAGGTGAAAGACAGAGAGGAGGAGGAGCTGGAGAGAGACAAAGAGAGGCTGCTCTGCTCAGTCCTCTGCCCCTTTGTGAGAAGTGGTGTAGAGAGGAATGAAGAAGCCTGCAGCAACAGTCACCTCCTTTCAGACACTGACTCACAGCCCTGTGGTTCCATCTCAAATACCAGGAGTTGGCTGTTGTAGACACACACACACACACAGGCGGAGAGACAAGCACACACATGAATGCAAACTCACACACACAAACACACAGTCACTCACAGTGAAAAGACACACCCCAAAATACATGCCCCACAGTAGACTCTTCAGAGGAGAGAGTCTATCTGATGCCATTTGAATGGAACAACCTCTTCAAATAAACCTAGATGCCTCAGTATGTCTCAGAGACACACTCCTCTCTGAAACGTCCCCTCGATCAACTACAGATTGATCTTGTAATCTGATTAGCAGCTTTTTCTCCTGTTAAAACGGTTCACGGACAGAGTCAGAGCTATTGAGAACAACTTCCAAACTTAAGACACCAAAAAAAACATTTAGACCCATGACTGAATTACAAAGGGCTGTTTTGTGCTGTGTTGGAGAGAAGTGTTTTTTACGTTCCTCCCTCTGCGGCTTTGAGGTTTCTACTTCTGTCATGTTTTTGTTGCCCTGAGGGGAACGGAGAACCTGGGAAGGAGAGTACCTGTGTGTGATGTGTGTGTAGGAAGACAGACAGGGCTAACATTGTGATAACACCAGAGGACATTCAGAACTCAGCTGCCAGCCAGGACGGGAGACAGGCTTCCAGTAACCTAGCGCTAACAGGGAAATGATATCGGAGATGTTCAAAACATGTTGTTTTGCCACACGTACAGTACGTGCCTACGTAAAAGTCTAACCAAGAACAGTTCAGTTCAACACAAATATCAGATGTCTCAGATATCCTAGAAAAACAGTGAAAACTGTTGCCGAGAGGGCTATCAAATGAAATAGTATGAAGAGACATGGTTGTCTGCTACGGAAAAAATGTAATATTCAAAATGACCCCAATGCTAGTTTGATGAACCCGTTGTCATCCCAGGTTGAACTACCAAATCACTTCGGCTCCAGATGCCAGCCTTGTCAAAACACGAAGTGAACGTTGTCGCTTGTACCCCAACTTGAAGCCAAGCAATAAGCAACGCCATGGTACTCATAACGCCATGGTACTCACAACGCCATGGTACTCACAACGCCATGGTACTCACAACGCCATGGTACTCACAACGCCATGGTACTCATAACGCCATGGTACTCACAACGCCATGGTACTCACAACGCCATGGTACTCACAACGCCATGGTACTCGTGGTACTCACAACGCCATGGTACTCGTGGTACTCACAACGCCATGGTACTCATGGTACTCATAACGCCATGGTACTCATGGTACTCATGGTACTCACAACGCCATGGTACTCATGGTACTCACAACGCCATGGTACTCATGGTACTCATAACAACATGGTAGTCATAGAGCGATGGTACTCATAACACAAGCACCAACAAGTACAGAGCGCCAGCCAGGGATGCACTCTCACAAATCACATTTGAACCTCAGATTTTACCTCAGGAATTCAGCTCCTGTCACTAGTGGTGATCTTTAAGTCTGAAATATTAGTGGAGTAATGATTCTGAACATGAAATCAAATAGATATCAGTTTCAAATGACTGTAGACAGCGAGATGTGGGCAGAGTGATGGAGGAGCTATGCCTAGATTTACACAAAGTGTACAAAACATTAGAGACACCTGCACTTTCTATGAAATAGACTGAACAGCTGACTCCAGGTGAAAGCTATAATCTCTTGTTGATGTCACTTGTTAAATCCACTTCAATCAGTGTAGATGAAGGGGAGGAGACGGGTTAGAGAAGGATTTCTAAGCCTTGAGACATTTGACACATGGATTGTGTATGTGTGCCATTCAGAGCATGAATGTTATTGCGGGTGTAGAGAAATTCTTGTGTTTCTAGCTCTAACAGTGCAGTAATACCTAACAATTTCACAACAATACACACAAATCTAAGTGCCTTGGGGTAACTCAATCACAAGCATACACCCCTATGTAGTATGCTCACACACAATATGTTCCCTTCATTAATCTGCCTTCTTACATATGGGGGAGGGTTGTTTTCCTGAAGGCCTCAACTAAAGACTGCAGAGCTCAACAGACTCTGAGGAATTAGAGAGAGAGAGAGAGAGACTACAGCAAACCACCCTGCGGCACAGTCCACCAGCCTCACTGTATCCAACAGAGACACAGCACAGACAGAGGGAGTCTGGGAAGCACTGTCCTCAGACACAGCATGGTACACTCATAACCACCACAGAGAGAGAGAGAAAGAGACAGAGAGAGAAAGTTGGGTTGGAAGGAAATGAAGAGAAAACAGATTGATTTTACAGAATGAGAGAATAAACAGAGAAGCATTGATGGAGAAAGACAGAAGATGCATTGGCTCAGTTCCCCTCCGAGCTAACCCCACCTTTCCCTGCATGACAAGAAACAGAGAACGAAACCCCACTGCGAACATTTAATCAACATTTAATCAACATTTAATCAACATGGGTGTAGTATTACCCTGTGTGTTGTCATCACTAAAACCAATGGTGATGGTAGGGTATTACTCAACACAGATTAATGGCAGGGGAACAGTATCGTATCTTGGTCGTCGCAGTAGATGTTTGCTCTGTGCGCCCCACGCTGACTCGCGACTACACACCCAGTCCCAGGGGCCAAGATGTCCAATAGTGATCAAATCAAAGTTTATTTGTCACGTGCGCTGAATACAACAGGTGTAGTAGACCTTACACTGAAATGCTTACTTACAGGCTCTAACCAACAGTGCAATTTTTTTTAAGTATTAGGTGAACAATAGGTAAGTAAAGAAATAAAAACAGTAAAAAGACAATGAAAAATAACAGTAGCGAGGCTATATACAGTAGAGAGGTTATATACAGTAGAGAGGCTATATACAGTAGAGAGGTTATATACAGTAGAGAGGTTATATACAGTAGAGAGGCTATATACAGTAGAGAGGCTATATACAGTAGTGAGGCTATATACAGTAGTGAGGCTATATACAGTAGAGAGGCTATATACAGTAGAGAGGTTATATACAGTAGAGAGGCTATATACAGTAGAGAGGTTATATACAGTAGAGAGGTTATATACAGTAGAGAGGCTATATACAGTAGAGAGGCTATATACAGTAGAGAGGTTATATACAGTAGAGAGGCTATATACAGTAGAGAGGTTATATACAGTAGAGAGGTTCTATACAGTAGTGAGGCTATATACAGTAGTGAGGCTATATACAGTAGAGAGGCTATTTACAGTAGAGAGGCTATTTACAGTAGAGAGGCTATATACAGTAGAGAGGCTATATACAGTAGAGAGGCTATATACAGTAGAGAGGCTATATACAGTAGAGAGGCTAAGAGAGGTTATATACAGTAGAGAGGCTATATACAGTAGAGAGGTTATATACAGTAGAGAGGCTATATACAGTAGAGAGGCTATATACAGTAGAGAGGCTATATACAGTAGAGAGGTTATATACAGTAGAGAGGCTATATACAGTAGAGAGGTTATATACAGTAGAGAGGCTATATACAGTAGAGGTTATATACAGTAGAGAGGTTATATACAGTAGAGAGGCTATATACAGTAGAGAGGCTATATACAGTAGAGAGGTTATATACAGTAGAGAGGCTATATACAGTAGAGAGGCTATATACAGTAGAGAGGCTATATACAGTAGAGAGGCTAAGAGAGGCTATATACAGTAGAGAGGCTATATACAGTAGATAGGTTATAAACAGTAGAGAGGCTATATACAGTAGAGAGGCTATATACAGTAGAGAGGCTATATACAGTAGAGAGGCTCTAGACAGTAGCGAGGCTATATACAGTAGAGAGGCTATATACAGTAGAGAGGCTATATACAGTAGTGAGGCTATATACAGAAGAGAGGCTATATACAGTAGAGAGGCTATATACAGTAGAGAGGTTATATACAGTAGAGAGGCTATATACAGTAGAGAGGCTATATACAGTAGTGAGGCTATATACAGTAGAGAGGCTATATACAGTAGAGAGGCTATAGACAGTAGAGAGGCTATATACAGTAGAGAGGCTATATACAGTAGAGAGGCTATATACAGGCACCGGTTAGTCGGGCTGATTGAGATAGTATGTACATGTAGATATGATTAAAGTGACTATGCATATATGATGAACAGAGAGTAGCAGCAGCGTAAAAGAGAGGCTGGGCGAGGCACACAATGCAAATAGTCCAGGTAGCCATTTGATTACCTGTTCAGGAGTCTTATAGCTTGGGGGTAAAATCTGTTGAGAAGCCATTTTGTCCTAGACTTGGCGCTCCGGTACCGCTTGCCATGCGGTAGTAGAGAGAACAGTATGACTGGGGTGGCTGGGGACTTGGACAATTTTTAGGGCCTTCCTCTGACACCGCCTGGTGTAGAGGTGCTGGATGGCAGGAAGCTTGGCCCAAGTGATGTACTGGGCAGTACGCACTACCCTCTGTAGTGCCTTGCGGTCAGAGGCCGAGCAGTTGCCATACCAGGCAGTGATGCAACCATGCACTCGATATTGCAGCTGTAGAACCTTGTTAGTTTCCTGAGGGAGAATAGGCTTTGTCGTGCCCTCTTCACGACTGTCTTGAAGTGTTTGGACTATGATAGTTTGTTGGTGATGTGGACACCAAAGAACTTGAAGCTCTCAACCTGCTCCACTGCAGCCCAGTCGATGAAAATGGGGGCGTGCTCGGTCCTCCTTTTCCTGTAGTCCACAATCATCTCCTTAGTCTTGGTTACGTTGAGGGAGAGGTTGTTGTCCTGGCAGCACACGGCCAGGTCTCTGACCTTCTCCCTATAGGCTGTCTCGTCATTGTCGGTGATCAGACCTACCACTGTTGTGTCGTCTGCAAACTTAATAATGGTGTTGGAGTCGTGCCTGGCCATGCAGTCATGAGTGAACAGGGAGTACAGGAGGGGACTGAGCACGCACCCCTGAGGGGCTCCAGTGTTGAGGATCAGCGTGGCAAATGTTGCTACCTACTCTCACCACCTGGGGGCGGCCCGTCAGGAAGTCCAGGATCCAGTTGCAGAGGGAGGTGTTTAGTCCCAGGATCCTTAGCTTAGTGATGAGCTTTGAGGGTACTATGGTGTTGAACGCTGAGCTGTAGTCAATGAATAGCATTCTCAGTGTTGAGTGCAATAGAGATTACATCATCTGTGGATCTGTTTGGGCGGTATCCAAATTGGAGTGAGTCTAGGGTTTCTGGAATAATGGTGTTGATGTGAGCCATTAGCAGCGCCCACAGCACCGGCATGGTCGGGATATAATGGAACCAGCTGCCAGAAATCTCAATAAATTAGGATTACATTACAACAATCGGTCACGTAGCCAACTGTATCAGGCTTCCATACAATTGATTTACAAGGTAGGCTACTGAGGATTGAGAGATATAGCCTTTTAAAATAACAGTCTGCTGCATCATCTGCTGTCACGATGACAAATGAAAATGTCTCTCTAGAAATATCAGATCTACTAAGACTACCACCTGTATCATTACCACACCATTAAGACTACCTATCATTACCACACCATTAAGACTACCACCTGTATCATTACCACACCATTAAGACAACCTATCATTACCACACCATTAAGACTACCTATCATTACCACACCATTAAGACTACCACCTGTATTATTACCACACCATTAAGACTACCTATCACTACCACACCATTAAGACTACATATCATTACCACACCATTATGACTACCACCTGTATCATTACCACACCATTAAGACTACCTATCACTACCACACCATTAAGACTACCAATCATTACCACACCATTAAGACTACCTATCATTACCACACCATTAAGACTACCTATCATTACCACACCATTAAGACTACCTATCATTACCACACCATTAAGACTACCTATCATTACCACACCATTAAGACTACCTATCATTACCACACCAATAAGACTACCTCAAGTGACTTCCTTTCAAACTGCCCACATTCTTAGTTCAACCTATTGACAGGTGATTGAAGTCGAACCTCAGGTTCAACTCCAAACCATACCACTCCTCACCAGTAGGGGTCCTATTCCAACCTAAGTGACCTGCCACACCTTGGGAAGTTAACCACTGAGGCGCTGCCACTTAATAGCTGCTACTCATTGTGTTTCAATCTGGACATGGGACAAGAAAGTTGTCACAGGGGACCTACAGTACGTGTGTGCGCTCCACGTCTTCGACCTCCGTTTTACTGGTTCTGTAACACAGTGTCTTCCAAATGGCACCCTATTCCCTATATAGTGCACTACTTTATACTACAGTCCTATTCCCTGTATAGTGCACTACTTTTGACCAGAGCCCTATTCCCTATATAGTGCACTACGTTTGACCAGAGCCCATAGGGAATAGGGTGCCATTATGCGAATCAAACAGTGTTGGCCCAATACTGTGGCTAAAGGGCTAGCAGGATGTGTACAGTAGAATTGCCTTCCATTGTCCATTGTTACAGGGACTGCCTGTCTGGACTGACTGTGGCAGATTGGCTGGGCTTCCATGAAGAGCTGGGGAAATACCCAGCCCCAAGAACACACAGTTAGAGGTAAAAATAAAACACAAAAGCAGTAGAAGTGAAGCTTCCAGGGATACTTTTCCCACCACAACAAGTTCCTTGTGAAAAAACAAGACAGGTCAGCTAAGGTAGAGATGGAGACTAGGTCAAAGGCCCAATGACCAAGTAGGGCTAGACATGCCTATATTAGCCAAGCTATATTAGCCTAGCTATATTAGCCAAGCTATATTAGCCAAGCTATATTAGCCAAGCTATATTAGCCAAGCTATATTAGCCTAGCTATATTAGCCAAGCTATATTAGCCAAGCTATATTAGCCAAGCTATATTAGCCTAGCTATATTAGCCAAGCTATATTAGCCAAGCTATATTAGCCAAGCTATATTAGCCAAGCTAATCTAAAATGCACATTTATGAATGGCTGAAGTCAATGGTAAGTGTGTGCCATTTCCAGTTATAGCTTATCCCTTCAAATGTGTCCCTTCCTAAACAAGTAGTCTGATTAATCCAAACCCAACAGTTTTTCCTGCCCTGTTCCCAACTGGATATGATGAATTGGATTTGTTCTATCATTAAGATGCTTGACCCCCCCTCCTCCTTTTAGTCTCAATCTGCAGCAGGAGCAGGTGTTGCAGGTTACCATAGCCAGTTGATCCCTTCCAGACCAGGCTAGCCTCACCTGTGACCCTGGGGAAAGTGTACTACCTAAAAGTCAAGATCTCTTTACCAAGACAGCAGTAGTAGGTTACTACACACATACAGGGAAGAGGCTACATGGATGAAGCTTAATGGATGATGCTTAATGGATGAGGCTACATGGATGAGGCTTAATGGATGATGCTTAATGGATGAGGCTACATGGATGAGGCTTAATGGATGATGCTATGTGGATGCTTAATAGATGATTCTTAATAGATGATGCTACATGGATGATGCTACATGGATGAGGCTTAATGGATGATGTTACATGGATGAGGCTTAATAGATGAGGCTACATGGATGAGGCTTAATGGATGATTCTACATGGATTAGGCTTAATTGATGAGGCTTAATGGATGAGGCTTAATGGATGAAGCTACATGGATGAGGCTTAATGGATGATGCTTAATGGATGATTCTACATGGATGATGCTTCTTGGCACAATTCGCTTCCATCTAATTTCTGTATCAGTTCTGATGAGAGGAAAGAGGGGAGAAAGCAAATGTTCTGTAATCTATAGAAACACACCCACTGTGTCCCAGACTGCTGTTGAGGCTGGGAGGTGTCTTGAGAACAATCTCCCTCGAGCCCATTAGCCTATCAATTAATCACGCTGCTGCGTGCTCCTCTGAAGACAGACAGGACCCCCTGTCGGTCTACACCTCGTGGTCCTTTGTGTTGTGCCTTTCCATCCCTCTGTAGCAACCTTGTTGGTTGTATGTTGAATTGATACACATTCGCATGAAACAATATTTGGCACATAACCACTCCATGGAACTCAGCTAAAGTGAAAATATTTGGCCAAAACAAGGAAATAACGAACAAGGACACCGAAAGCAATTGTTGTGATAATACATTTGACAATTAAACAACACCCTTTTTTTCCTCAAATACAAATGCTACACCCGTCAAGGTGATAGCATGCTACTGTATCGATACATACCAGTAACGTACATTGTTACAAGCCTGCTCGTTGTCGTCTAAAAACAATGCACAATTTCTTACAACAAAGTGCAAGAGTAGTATAACAATGACTTAAAGTAGGATACCAGACGTAAACCAAAAAGTCGTACCTTTCCCGTTTTTGTCCATGTCGCGGAGATAACTCCTGGGTGTGTACTTCTCCTGTGTTCTTCCCCGTGACAATAGAAAAGCACGTCCGCGCCTCTCCTCCAAGCGCTCCTTGCTTCCTTTCGGTGTGTGATGGGACAGACGCCGATTCTAGCTGTCAAGAAACACAGGGGACCAGATGGACACAGATAGTAGCCAATCGCAGTCGTAGCTTACATGGGCTTGCCCAATCACAGCGAATAATATAAGGGGTCTTTGGTCATTTATTTTTAAATATCTATACTAGTTAGTGCCTTTGAGAACGCGGACCACTATCAGCATCAAGGTACAGTAGTAATACAGAATGGAGGTATGCCATATGAAACCATTATGAATCAAATGACAACAATGATTCATAGAATGATTCACTCCCTCTCATCAGCACCTGTTTCTATATAATGTATTCACTCCGTAGGAAAATGATTCAGTAGCAAGACTCTCCGTCCCGGACAGATGTGTACCAGAGCAACACATGAGAAAACTTCAGATAAAATTAAATATTTATTTACAAGACCTACTTCTAATGTCCTGTTCTAATTCAGTTTTGAGACAGACTAAACGGGTATCAACCAATAATGATGTTGTATCCTTGTCTGTCTGGAACAACTAGTTTCCTCACACCACACTGAAGAGTAGACTATCACGTAAAAACGTAGCTACTCTCAATTGATACTACTGTGACACGTTAGTTTGTCTGAGAACAACACAAAATAGATTTCAGTGACAGCTCAGACAACCATCCAAACAGTCAGCATTCTGGCATTCCAATTGCAGCCGTTTTTAACTCAATATCAAATAATTTATGGGTAACAATGAAGTACCTTAATGTGATTGTTTTCCATAATAATTGCACAAAAAAAAAAACGCTTCTTAGCAAAGACTAATTTCTCAAGCAATAATTTAGCTAGGGACTGTCTAGGAGTGGTCTGAGTAGGTAGGGGAACACTGATAACGAGCCATTATTGGCAGAGAAGTTTGGAACTCTCTTTCTTAATGGTCTATTAACTAATTTAATCGTCTGATGACATCACCAGGGAGGCCAAAACTCCATCCCATCAAAACAGGCAGACATTTCAGATGGACTTTTCAAACAGCTCTTACACTAAAAGGGCATGATCATCATTTCCACAATATTATTCCAACCTCATAGTATGAAAATATATATAAAGAAGAGGAAAATCCCGTTTTTTGACTGCACTGGGCCTTTAAGTTACCATAAAAACACAGAACATGGCAAAATAAATGGTACTGAATGAAACATTTATTTAAAGATGGACATCAGTATTTCTTGCAAACCAGGGAAGTAAAATAAGAAAAAAAAAACTCAACAAAAGCTAAACAAAAGGCTTAGTTACAGTGTAATAATAATTTCAACCCATTTCGCCATCCTCTTTATCGTCCTCCACTGAGCCACAACTCCGCTGAACAAAAATGTAAACGCAACATGTAAATTGTTGGTCCCATGTTTCATGAGCTGAAATAAAAGATCTGAGAAATGTTCCATACGCACAAAAAGCTTATTTTCCCTCCCTAAAATTGAGCACAAATTTGTTTACATCCTTGTTGGTGCGCATTTCTCCTTTGCCAAGATCATCCATCCACCTGACAGGTGTGGAATATCAAGAAGCTGATAAAACGGCATGATCATTACATAGGTGCACCTTGTGCTGGGGATAAAAGGCCACTCTAAAATGTGCAGTTTTGTCACACAACACAGATGTCACAACACAGTTTTGAGGGAGTGTGCAATTGGCAGGAATGTCCAGT
This sequence comes from Oncorhynchus clarkii lewisi, assembly GCF_045791955.1. Classification (NCBI taxonomy): domain Eukaryota; kingdom Metazoa; phylum Chordata; class Actinopteri; order Salmoniformes; family Salmonidae; genus Oncorhynchus; species Oncorhynchus clarkii. The sequence goes on along the minus strand of NC_092167.1, from coordinate 43,775,718 downwards.
TGTTGAATGTTAATTTCTCTACCATAAGCCACCTCCAACGTCATATTAGAGAATTTGGCAGTAGGTCCAAATGGCCTTAAAACCGCCGACCACATGTAACCACGTCACCCCAGGACCTCCACATCCAGCTTTACCTGCGTGATCGTCTGACGGGGTGCTGAGGAGTATTTCTGTTGGTAATAAAGCCCTTTTGTGGGGGAAAAACGTATTCTGATTGGCTGGGCCTGGCTCCCGAGAGGGTGGGCCTATGCCCTCCCGGGCCCACCCATGGCTGCACCATTGCCCAGTCATGTGAAATCCATGGATTAGGGCCTAATGAATTTATTTCAATTTACTGATTTCCTTCTATGAACTGTAACTCAGTAAAATCTTTGAAATTGTTGCACGTTGCGTTTATATTTTTGTTCAGTATACATAAAATCACAGCATATGGTATCCATTGGTTACACAGTTCTTTGTATGTCCACACCATATAATTAGGAATTAGAATACTTATGTAGTAAGACCTTAATGGTTTACACAGGCAATGCAAAATAAACGATGACAGAACCAAATTCATTTGAACATATTCTTCATTTTGCAAAACACCAACGCCATTGTCCCTCTAATTGTGGCTTGGAGAGAGGAGGCTTTGGGTTAAGCCGAGCCATTAAGTTAAAAGAAGGAATCAAATCCTATTTGATAAAGACTAATCATTCCATAACATTTGGGTCAATGCAATTTTAAAAAAGGGACATTCTACAACAACAAAAAGTAGCCTGTGGCACAGTTGTGGCACAATGGGTACACCGGTATACAGAACGATATTCCTAAATACCTTTAAAAACATGGGTAGTCACTCATTGACAAGATGTTAAGTCATATTATGTATCTGTATTAAAGGCAGAACAACAATAAATCCGGTTGCATCTATGGGAAGCTTGCTCTGATGTCCTGTACTGTAAAGTTGTGAATCCAACACTATATTGACCTAGATGTGACGGAGACTCGCTGCTGTTTACGCCGCGTGGAAGGCCTGTTTGTCTAAAGAGATGATGAAACGGGCTCTGGTTGTGCAATCTGGCCTAGCTTGAACTATCTGGTCTATCTGAGCTCTGCTGATCTGGCCTAGCTTGAACTATCTGGTCTATCTGAGCTCTGCTGATCTGGCCTGAACTTGCCCCTAAGACACTGACTGATCTACGGACAGTATTGCATTTCCCCCCTAATGGTTAAGGTTAGGATTTGGAGAATTAAATCCGATCCTAGATCTGTATCTAAGGGCAAGTTCGGAGCTCAGACCTGGCTGGATATGTGGTCCTTAGTTTCGGCCTTCCAGGGAACACTATGGTTTCCACAGCTGTTCAAATAAGACAACAAACACAGTCTTTCCCAACAGCCCTCCATGGTGGGAAAACCTTTCTCACCATTGATAACGTTACATCAACATTCTTTCAATGTTACAATAATGTTGCAACGGTGAGCCACTTTGCCAGAGGGTCAACAAACCCCAAAGGTAATTAGACTTTTAACCAATCAGGTTTGAACTGTATTCATGGTAATGTGCCATCTAGCTGACACTTTTAACCAATCAGAGTCTGGTTTGAACTGTATTCATGGTAATATGCCATCTAGCTGACACTTTTATCCAATCAGAGTCTGGTTTGAACTGTATTCATGGTAATATGCCATCTAGCTGACACTTTCATCCAATCAGAGTCTGGTTTGAACTGTATTCATGGTAATATGCCAGCTAGCTGACACTTTTATCCAATCAGAGTCTGGTTTGAACTGTATTCATGGTAATATGCCATCTAGCTGACACTTTTAACCAATCAGAGTCTGGTTTGAACTGTATTCATGGTAATATGCCATCTAGCTGACACTTTCATCCAATCAGAGTCTGGTTTGAACTGTATTCATGGTAATATGCCATCTAGCTGACACTTTTATCCAATCAGAGTCTGGTTTGAACTGTATTCATGGTAATATGCCATCTAGCTGACACTTTTAACCAATCATAGTCTGGTTTGAACTGTATTCATGGTAATATTCCATCTAGCTAACACTTTTAACCAATCGATTTACGGTCATGCGTGCATACATTTTTTTATTTGATTTATTATTTGATTTAAACTAACTGTACAACTTAACTACACACGCATTCATACACAAATCACTCTTCCAAACTCAACTTTATAAAACATAGTTCGATAAAGCTGACACGAGATTTTAGGTAATGCATTTTGCAACTTTATCACCATTCACATTCAAACGAGGCACACTCAAGCACTTCAATTTGCTGTGGTCTCCTTTTGTTTCGATAAAGCACTTTAATTGCAGATTGACATTAGAAATCAGACAGAAGACATGAGCTTTTATGTAGTCTTACTTACAGAAGGAGCTAAATTAAAAATTGATATGAATTCAGATTGACTGTATTTTTGCCACTATACCTTCCCATTAGATTTAAAGAAACCATCCACATCCTCCCTTGAAATGTCTATAAATACATGTTGAACATTAAAGCAGCTGAATTGGGCTTTTCATCAGACAAAAGTGGTGTTGTGTGTGTCAAAGAATGAACAAAATGATCAACAACATCAAGAAAACAAGCACACACTTTCATGCATTTCCATTGTAGATGAACCTCAACAATCTCTCACATACATGTGCTAACGCTAACATTTACCTTGGCTTGCATAACAAACTCTGACAACAAATATACACAGTATGTGTCACATACTGCTCACAGTTGAATGATGGGTTGAGCTTCCGGAGACGAAGCAAAGCCAATGCATGTATTTCCACTACACACTGCGTGTGACCGTTGATGGGTTTACAAAGAACAAACATAGAACGGGTTAATTGTCTATCACAGAAGGTCTAGATAAAGCTCATTGTTAATTCATTAAGCAAAACTTAACTCGTTATGCTTCAGCGCCGCTGCAGGTCTGTGTTAAGATAGTGTGGTGACAACGAACAGATAAGTGTGGCATAATAAGTGTCTTAACTCATCTGAAAACGTTCTGAAAGCGTTCATAGAAACGTCTGACAATGATTCCACAAGTCAAAAATAGCTTACAAAAATAATGTTTTTTTTATTTTTATGGGAGGGCCATGTACGTAAAAGTGTCTGGCAATGCGGTGTTTGACAACGTGACTTGAAAGAACCTGTTGCTCCACACATCTGCTGTGGGTGTCAGTGGTGCCAATGCTAGAGCCGGTACCCATGATTCTCGCTGCTGTCCCTGATCCAACCTCAACTCTCCTATCTTCACTGATTTACGAGTGGCTTGTTGTAACAAATCACAGCTAGCAAATAAACTACCAACGTAAAACATATTTTCTTATCTTTACTTAAGATTGCTCTCAATTTTTATGACGAGAAAACAAACACAAATATAGTAAGGTGCTTTGACGTTTTCTGAAGTCAAACTGTAGTAGTTTCTTATCCCTGTCTTTGGCCTTGTCATGCCGCACTGTATTGAGTAGCCATGCCCTCCACTGCTGTAAAATGATACCTCTGTTGTTCAGATATGAGATCTGTGGTGGGTTAGAGGCTAGAACAGGCTACAGGGGGAAAAGGGAGGATAAGGAATGAAAATGAAGGAAAGAAAAGGAGATGGAGTGAAAAAATTGTAAGAGGAGAGGTAAGGAGAGGTGGGATGAGAGAGAGGAGAGAGGAGAGAGGAGAGGTAAGGAGAGGTGGGATGAGAGAGAGAGGAGAGAGGAGAGGTGGGATGAGAGAGAGAGGAGAGAGGAGAGAGGAGAGGTAAGGAGAGGTGGGACGAGACAGAGAGGAGAGAGGAGAGGTAAGGAGAGGTAAGGAGAGGTGGGATGAGAGAGAGAGGAGAGAGGAGAGGTAAGGAGAGGTGGGATGAGAGAGAGAGGAGAGAGGAGAGGTAAGGAGAGGTGGGATGAGAGAGAGAGGAGAGAGGAGAGGTAAGGAGAGGTGGGATGAGAGAGAGGGAGGAGAGAGGAGAGAGAGAAAAAAAGAGAGAGAGCGAAAGAGAGAGAGACGTTAAACAAGACACGGTAGATAAGGAAAGAGAGTGAGACCTTAGAAAAACAGTGAAAGGAACGATAAGAGGGGAAAACTAAACCGTTCCAAGTGGAAAAAAACACAGTAAAAGGAACACACATGAAACCAGTGAGAAACACAGAAACAAAGAGAAAAAAAGCTCATGAATTTTAGAAAAGCTGCTATTTCTCTTTTTTGCAGAGGAAGGGAGAGCGGGATGCAGAACTCGCATAGAGGGATGAGAGGAGAAGAGGAGAAGAGGATTGGAGGAGTGGTGTGACGGACCATGTAAATGCATCTCCCTTACCTCCCTTAAAGGTGATCACAGTAACATTCAGACCACTCGCATACAAAAGCTATAGGTGACGAACATCGCCTCAACGTTGGATGTTACAGCGCCATTGTGAAACCATTTCCATTGGGTACTCCCAACCAGTCCTCATTCTGTCTGCGATTAGATGTTTCTCAGTTGTAACGTAACGGTGCATATGTAGATTATTTCAGATGTTTTTTTCTTTCTTCCAGACAGGACAGACGTTGTAGACTGGAGATGTTATAATGATTTTTCTCCCGTTCTCCTGCTTGGCTTTAGAAAAGGCGTGCCTTCTTTTTCATGTCGTTCTTCTTCCACAGAGCCATGCGGTCAAACTGATTCAGGGTCATCCCAAACACATGGTGGAAGTCCTCTGGGGAGAGGTGTCTCTGGAAGAAACACACATACAACAAGATTTGTTTATATTCTTTCGAATGACAAGGCAGAGAGAATCTGTGAAAGCAGCAGAGAGGAAAGACACTACATGGCCAACAACTATGTGGATACCCCTTCAAATTACGATCTTACATCTGTAGATACACTACATGGATACACTACATATACAAAAGTATGTGGACACCCCTTCACATTACGATCTTACATCTGTAGATAGACTACATGGATGCACTATGTGGACAACCACTATGTGGACACCCCTTCAAATTACGATCTTACATCTGTAGATACACTACATGGATACACTATGTGGACACCCACTATGTGGACACCCCTTCAAATTACGATCTTACATCTGTAGATAGACTACATGGATACACTATGTGGACACCCACTATGTGGACACCCCTTCAAATTATGATCTTACATCTGTAGATACACTACATGGATACACTATGTGGACACCCACTATGTGGACACCCCTTCAAATTATGATCTTACATCTGTAGATACACTACATGGATACACTACATATACAAAAGTATGTGGACACCCCTTCAAATTACGATCTTACATCTGTAGATACACTACATGGATACACTATGTCCACTATGTGGACACCCCTTCAAATTACGATCTTACATCTGTAGATAGACTACATGGCCAACACTATGTGGACACCCACTATGTGGACACCCCTTCAAATTACGATCTTACATCTGTAGATACACTATGTGGATACACTATGTGGACAACCACTATGTGGACACCCCTTCAAATTACGATCTTACATCTGTAGATACACTATGTGGACACCCACTATGTGGACACCCCTTCAAATTACGATCTTACATCTGTAGATACACTATGTGGACACCCACTATGTGGACACCCCTTCAAATTATGATCTTACATCTGTAGATACACTATGTGGACACCCACTATGTGGACACCCCTTCAAATTACGATCTTACATCTGTAGATACACTACATGGATACACTATGTGGACACCCACTATGTGGACACCCCTTCAAATTACGATCTTACATCTGTAGATACACTACATGGATACACTATGTGGACACCCACTATGTGGACACCCCTTCAAATTACGATCTTACATCTGTAGATACACTACATGGATACACTACATATACAAAAGTATGTGGACACCCCTTCAAATTAGTTGATTCAGCTATTTCAGCCACACCCGTTGCTGACAGGTGTATAAAATCGCGCACACAGCCATGCAATCTCCATAGACAAAATTGGCAGTAGAATGGCCCGTACTGAAGAGTTCAGGGACTTTCAACGCAGCACCGTAATACGATGCCACCTTTCCAACAAGTCAGTACGTCAAATTTCTACCCTGCTAGAGCTGCCCCCGGTCAACTGTAAGTGCTGTTATTGTGAAGTGGAAGCATCTAGGAGCAACGGCTCAGCTGTGAAGTGGTAGGTCACACAAGCTCACAGAAATGGACCGCTGCGTTCTGAAGTGCGTACAACGCTCACTACCGAGTTCCACACTGCCTCTGGAAGTAAAGTCAACACATGATCTCCATGAGCAATGCTAAGCGTCGGCTGGAGTGGTGTAAAGCTCGCCGCCATTGGACTCTGGAGCAGTGGAAACGTATTCTCTGGAGTGATGAATAACACTTCACCATCTGGCAGTCCAACGGATGAATCTGGGTTTGGCGGATGCCAGGAGAACACTACCTGCCTGAATGCACAATGCCAGCTGTAAAGCTTGGTGGAGGAGGAATAATGTTCTGGGGCTGTTTTTCATGTTTTGGGCAAGGCCCCTTAGTTCTTAACGCTACAGCATTCTAGACGATTCTGTGCTTCCAACAATGTGTCAACAGGGGAAAGCCCTTTCCTGTTTCAGCATGACAATCCACTCGCGCACAAACGAGGTCCATACAGAAATGGTTTGTTGAGATCAGTGTGGAGGAATTTAATTGGCCTGCAAAGAGTGCCCGACCTCACTAATGCTGTTGTGGCTGAATGGAACAAAGTCCCTGCAGCAATGTTCCAACATCTAGTGGGACTCCTTCCCAGAAGAGTGGAGGCTGTTACTGCAGCAAAGGGGGGACCAACTCCATATTAATACCCATGATTTTGAATGAGATGTTCGATGAGCAGGTGTCCACATACTTTTGATCAGGAAGTGTATGACACACAGAGAGAGAGACAGATACTATCAAATATACAGAGTTCACTTTTATCAGCACACACAGTCATAATTGTAGCTACAGTATCAACCACAGACAGTGCCTCATCTCTATTGACACTAGCCTGTTTAAGAGTCCATGTCTTGTGAAATGCCCTCTTGAGTGCGGTCCACTCACTCAACCCCTCTATAGCAAGAGGATCCCCTCCCCTACAAGCTCAGACTAACACACACACACACACACACACACACACACACACACACACACACACACACACACACGGTTGGGGAGTAATTGGTCACGGTTGGGGAGTAATTGGTTACATTACCAAGAAGAATATTGTAATCATATTACAGATACTTTAATTACAGATACTTTTGAAAAAGTAGATGATTACTTATTGGATTACTTTTAAAATATATTATGACCCCTTTCAGTTTTGATCAAAAAAAGTGCAAGTTTAAGTTTGTTCCACCTGAGCGAGTCTGACTGCTAGTCAGAGACCACTATGATGACACACCAAATGATGACCACCAATCAGAGACCTCTTTGATGACACACCAAATGATGACCACCAATCAGAGACCACTATGATGACACACCAAATGATGACCACCAATCAGAGACCACTATGATGACACACCAAATGATGACCACCAATCTGAGACCACTATAATGACACACCAAATGATGACCACCAATCAGAGACCACTATAATGACACACCAAATGATGACCACCAATCAGAGACCACTATGATGACCACCAATCAGAGACCACTATGATGACACACCAAATGATGACCACCAATCTGAGACCACTATAATGACACACCAAATGATGACCACCAATCAGAGACCACTATGATGAGACACCAAATGATGGCCACCAATCAGAGACCACTATGATGACACACCAAATGATGACCACCAATCAGAGACCACTATGATGACACACCAAATGATGACACACCAATCAGAGACCACTATGATGACACACCAAATGATGACCACCAATCAGAGACCACTACGATGACACACCAAATGATGACCACCAATCAGAGACCACTATGATGACACACCAAATGATGACCACCAATCAGAGACCACTATTATGACACACCAAATGATGACCACCAATCAGAGACCACTATGATGACCACCAATCAGAGACCACTATGATGACACACCAAATGATGACCACCAATCAGAGACCACTATGATGACACACCAATCAGAGACCACTATGATGACACACCAATCAGAGACCACTATGATGACACACCAAATGATGACCACCAATCAGAGACCACTATGATGACACACCAAATGATGACCACCAATCAGAGACCACTAATATGACACACCAAATGATGACCACCAATCAGAGACCACTATTATGACACACCAAATGATGACACACCAATCTGAGACCACTATAATGACACACCAAATGATGACCACCAATCAGAGACCACTATGATGACACACCAAATGATTACCACCAATCAGAGACCACTATGATGACACACCAAATGATGACCACCAATCAGAGACCACTATGATGACACACCAAATGATGACACACCAATCTGAGACCACTATAATGACACACCAAATGATGACCACCAATCAGAGACCACTATGATGACACACCAAATGATGACCACCAATCAGAGACCACTATTATGACACACCAAATGATGACCACCAATCAGAGACCACTATAATGACACACCAAATGATGACCACCAATCAGAGACCACTATGATGACACATCAAATGCGTTTGGTGGTGTAAAAAGTACCCAATCGTCATAAAGATATCTTAATGGAAAACGACACAAATAAAAGTGAAAGTCCCCCAGTAAAATACCACTTAAAAGCAAACGTATAAATCATTTCAAATTCCTTATTGTAGCTCTATCCTGCAGTCAAATGACCTAGTGGCCTCATGGGTGGATAGTTACTCATATTTTTCAACTCTATATCTGACATGGTACAGGTGCCTTCTTTTTTTAAGCCCATAGCTACGTGTGTGAGGTTTATACTTTGGTTTCAAAGTAGATTTGTTTAAGACGACCAAGAAACACTCTGTGTGAACCTGATTTAGCCCCCTGCAGTAAAAGGTCAAGCAAACCAGACGGCACCAATTCCTTGTTTGTATTTATTTGCAGATAGCCAGGGGCACACTCCAACACTCAGACATCATTTACAAACAAAGCATGTGTGTTTAGTGAGTCCACCAGATTAGAGGCAGTATGGATGACCAGGTATGTTCGTTGTTTAGTGAGTCCACCAGATCAGAGGCAGTAGGGATGACCAGGTATGTTCTCTGTTTAGTGAGTCCACCAGATCAGAGGCAGTAGGGATGACCAGGTATGTTCTCTGTTTAGTGAGTCCACCAGATCAGAGGCAGCAGGGATGACCAGGTATGTTCTCTGTTTAGTGAGTCCACCAGATCAGAGGCAGTAGGGATGACCAGGTATGTTCTCTGTTTAGTGAGTCCACCAGATCAGAGGCAGTAGGGATGACCAGGGATGTTCTCTGTTTAGTGAGTCCACCAGATCAGAGGCAGTATGGATGACCAGGGATGTTCTCTGTTTAGTGAGTCCACCAGATCAGAGGCAGTAGGGATGACCAGGGATGTTCTCTGTTTAGTGAGTCCACCAGATCAGAGGCAGTAGGGATGACCAGGTATGTTCTCTGTTTAGTGAGTCCACCAGATCAGAGGCAGTAGGGATGACCAGGGATGTTCTCTGTTTAGTGAGTCCTCCAGATCAGAGGCAGTAGGGATGACCAGGGATGTTCTCCGTTTAGTGAGTCCACCAGATCAGAGGCAGTAGGGATGACCAGGGATGTTCTCTTGATAAGTGCGTGACTCGACCATTTTCCTGTCCTGCTAAGCATTTAAAATGTAACGAGGACTTCTGGGTGTCAGAGAAAATGTATGTAGTAAAAATTACAACATTTTCTTTAGGAATGTAGTGAAATAAAAGTAAAATTTGTCAAAAATATAAATAGCACAGTAAAAGTACAGATAAACCCCAAATATGACTTAAGAAGTACTTTACACCACTGTGGATCCTTTGATATGAGAGAGAGAGAGAGAGAGAGAGAGAGAGAGAGAGAGAGAGAGAGAGAGAGAGAGAGAGAGAGAGAGAGATAGAGAGAGAGAGAGAGAGAGTGCGCATTGTTGAGGTTTTGGCCATGAACATGGTTCCCTCACCACCACACCCACCCCTTCCCCCAGGGGAGCAGAGCTGGGGCCTGATGTGGACACACTCTGTCTGGGGTGAGCACAGAGGGACTGAGGGCTTGATCTGGAGGGTAAGCATTTCTCCCAAACCCTAACCCCTAAGACTGAAAGACTGGGTCTACGAGGAACTTCATCCTCTTAAAATGTATTTACAACCTGCTTTTGTGATTATTATTTTGTATTTACAGTTTTTTTTTTCAATTGCTAACAAGCATCGGTCAATACTGAAGCCCCTTTTTCAAAACTCTTCACACAGTCTGCATTACCGACATGCATCCTGGCCAAACAGTTCATCTCACCTCCAAAACTCCAAAACACTTCATACATGTCTCAGAATAAGCTCGTTGGACCAGAACACTGGCAACAGTTCTCACTCAGAAAGCATACGTTGTCACTCCTAACACACTGACCTAAAAAACACTAACAACAGCGAGCATTACATAAACTATGAACTTATCTCTTTGAAGTTGAAGTCAATTTGCTTCAATAGCCTTTATCTTTTCTATATCTTTGCATATTGTAATTTACTTGTGAAAAATAAAAAGTTGAAACAAAAAACAATTCCAGGGCTGCAATAATAATTACAACAAAAACAACATGTGTAGTATAACACTCATACTGTACAGTACTGTGAGGGTTCTAGTTCTCATCAACATGTAAAGTATAACACTCATACTGTACAGTAATGTGAGGGTTCTAGTTCTCATCAACATGTGTAGTATAACACTCATACTGTACAGTACTGTGAGGGTTCTAGTTCTCATCAACATGTGTAGTATAACACTCATACTGTACAGTACTGTGAGGGTTCTAGTTCTCATCAACATGTGTAGTATAACACTCATACTGTACAGTACTGTGAGGGTTCTAGTTCTCATCAACATGTGTAGTATAACACTCATACTGTACAGTACTGTGAGGGTTCTAGTTCTCATCAACATGTATAGTATAACACTCATACTGTACAGTACTGTGAGGGTTCTAGTTCTCATCAACATGTATAGTATAACACTCATACTGTACAGTACTGTGAGGGTTCTAGTTCTCATCAACATGTGTAGTATAACACTCATACTGTACAGTACTGTGAGGGTTCTAGTTCTCATCAACATGTGTAGTATAACACTCATACTGTACAGTACTGTGAGGGTTCTAGTTCTCATCAACGTGTATAGTATAACACTCATACTGTACAGTACTGTGAGGGTTCTAGTTCTCATCAACATGTGTAGTATAACACTCATACTGTACAGTACTGTGAGGGTTCTAGTTCTCATCAACATGTATAGTATAACACTCATACTGTACAGTACTGTGAGGGTTCTAGTTCTCATCAACATGTATAATATAACACTCATACTGTACAGTACTGTGAGGGTTCTAGTTCTCATCAACATGTGTAGTATAACACTCATACTGTACAGTACTGTGAGGGTTCTAGTTCTCATCAACATGTGTAGTATAACACTCATACTGTACAGTACTGTGAGGGTTCTAGTTCTCATCAACATGTATAGTATAACACTCATACTGTACAGTACTGTGAGGGTTCTAGTTCTCATCAACATGTATAGTATAACACTCATACTGTACAGTACTGTGAGGATTCTAGTTCTCATCAACATGTGTAGTATAACACTCATACTGTACAGTACTGTGAGGGTTCTAGTTCTCATCAACATGTATAATATAACACTCATACTGTACAGTACTGTGAGGGTTCTAGTTCTCATCAACATGTATAGTATAACACTCATACTGTACAGTACTGTGAGGATTCTAGTTCTCATCAACATGTGTAGTATAACACTCATACTGTACAGTACTGTGAGGGTTCTAGTTCTCATCAACATGTATAGAATAACACTCATACTGTACAGTACTGTGAGGGTTCTAGTTCTCATCAACATGTATAGTATAACACTCATACTGTACAGTACTGTGAGGATTCTAGTTCTCATCAACGTGTATAGTATAACACTCATACTGTACAGTACTGTGAGGGTTCTAGTTCTCATCAACATGTATAGTATAACACTCATACTGTACAGTACTGTGAGGGTTCTAGTTCTCATCAACATGTATAGTATAACACTCATACTGTACAGTACTGTGAGGATTCTAGTTCTCATCAACATGTGTAGTATAACACTCATACTGTACAGTACTGTGAGGGTTCTAGTTCTCATCAACATGTATAGTATAACACTCATACTGTACAGTACTGTGAGGGTTCTAGTTCTCATCAACGTGTATAGTATAACACTCATACTGTACAGTACTGTGAGGGTTCTAGTTCTCATCAACGTGTATAGTATAACACTCATACTGTACAGTACTGTGAGGGTTCTAGTTCTCATCAACGTGTATAGTATAACACTCATACTGTACAGTACTGTGAGGGTTCTAGTTCTCATCAACATGTATAGTATAACACTCATACTGTACAGTACTGTGAGGATTCTAGTTCTCATCAACATGTATAGTATAACACTCATACTGTACAGTACTGTGAGGGTTCTAGTTCTCATCAACATGTATAGTATAACACTCATACTGTACAGTACTGTGAGGGTTCTAGTTCTCATCAACATGTGTAGTATAACACTCATACTGTACAGTACTGTGAGGGTTCTAGTTCTCATCAACATGTATAGTATAACACTCATACTGTACAGTAATGTGAGGATTCTAGTTCTCATCAACATGTGTAGTATAACACTCATACTGTGCAGTAATGTGAGGGTTCTAGTTCTCATCAACATGTATAGTATAATCACTCAGTTTAATCACTCATACTGTACAGTACTGTGAGGGTTCTAGTTCTCATCAACATGTATAGTATAACACTCATAGTGTACAGTACTGTGAGGGTTCTAGTTCTCATCAACATGTGTAGTATAACACTCATACTGTACAGTACTGTGAGGGTTCTAGTTCTCATCAACGTGTATAGTATAACACTCATACTGTACAGTACTGTGAGGGTTCTAGTTCTCATCAACATGTGTAGTATAACACTCATACTGTACAGTACTGTGAGGGTTCTAGTTCTCATCAACATGTATAGTATAACACTCATACTGTACAGTACTGTGAGGGTTCTAGTTCTCATCAACATGTATAGTATAACACTCATACTGTACAGTACTGTGAGGGTTCTAGTTCTCATCAACATGTATAGTATATCACTCATACTGTACAGTACTGTGAGGGTTCTAGTTCTCATCAACATGTATAGTATAACACTCATACTGTACAGTCCTGTGAGGGTTCTAGTTCTCATCAACATGTGTAGTATAACACTCATACTGTACAGTACTGTGAGGATTCTAGTTCTCATCAACATGTATAGTATAACACTCATACTGTACAGTAATGAGAGGATTCTAGTTCTCATCAACATGTGTAGTATAACACTCATACTGTACAGTACTGTGAGGGTTCTAGTTCTCATCAACATGTATAATATAACACTCATACTGTACAGTACTGTGAGGGTTCTAGTTCTCATCAACATGTGTAGTATAACACTCATACTGTACAGTACTGTGAGGGTTCTAGTTCTCATCAACATGTGTAGTATAACACTCATACTGTACAGTACTGTGAGGGTTCTAGTTCTCATCAACATGTATAGTATAACACTCATACTGTACAGTACTGTGAGGGTTCTAGTTCTCATCAACATGTATAGTATAACACTCATACTGTACAGTACTGTGAGGATTCTAGTTCTCATCAACATGTGTAGTATAACACTCATACTGTACAGTACTGTGAGGGTTCTAGTTCTCATCAACATGTATAATATAACACTCATACTGTACAGTACTGTGAGGGTTCTAGTTCTCATCAACATGTATAGTATAACACTCATACTGTACAGTACTGTGAGGATTCTAGTTCTCATCAACATGTGTAGTATAACACTCATACTGTACAGTACTGTGAGGGTTCTAGTTCTCATCAACATGTATAGAATAACACTCATACTGTACAGTACTGTGAGGGTTCTAGTTCTCATCAACATGTATAGTATAACACTCATACTGTACAGTACTGTGAGGATTCTAGTTCTCATCAACGTGTATAGTATAACACTCATACTGTACAGTACTGTGAGGGTTCTAGTTCTCATCAACATGTATAGTATAACACTCATACTGTACAGTACTGTGAGGGTTCTAGTTCTCATCAACATGTATAGTATAACACTCATACTGTACAGTACTGTGAGGATTCTAGTTCTCATCAACATGTGTAGTATAACACTCATACTGTACAGTACTGTGAGGGTTCTAGTTCTCATCAACATGTATAGTATAACACTCATACTGTACAGTACTGTGAGGGTTCTAGTTCTCATCAACGTGTATAGTATAACACTCATACTGTACAGTACTGTGAGGGTTCTAGTTCTCATCAACGTGTATAGTATAACACTCATACTGTACAGTACTGTGAGGGTTCTAGTTCTCATCAACGTGTATAGTATAACACTCATACTGTACAGTACTGTGAGGGTTCTAGTTCTCATCAACATGTATAGTATAACACTCATACTGTACAGTACTGTGAGGATTCTAGTTCTCATCAACATGTATAGTATAACACTCATACTGTACAGTACTGTGAGGGTTCTAGTTCTCATCAACATGTATAGTATAACACTCATACTGTACAGTACTGTGAGGGTTCTAGTTCTCATCAACATGTGTAGTATAACACTCATACTGTACAGTACTGTGAGGGTTCTAGTTCTCATCAACATGTATAGTATAACACTCATACTGTACAGTAATGTGAGGATTCTAGTTCTCATCAACATGTGTAGTATAACACTCATACTGTGCAGTAATGTGAGGGTTCTAGTTCTCATCAACATGTATAGTATAATCACTCAGTTTAATCACTCATACTGTACAGTACTGTGAGGGTTCTAGTTCTCATCAACATGTGTAGTATAACACTCATACTGTACAGTACTGTGAGGGTTCTAGTTCTCATCAACATGTATAGAATAACACTCATACTGTACAGTACTGTGAGGGTTCTAGTTCTCATCAACATGTATAGTATAACACTCATACTGTACAGTACTGTGAGGATTCTAGTTCTCATCAACGTGTATAGTATAACACTCATACTGTACAGTACTGTGAGGGTTCTAGTTCTCATCAACATGTATAGTATAACACTCATACTGTACAGTACTGTGAGGGTTCTAGTTCTCATCAACATGTATAGTATAACACTCATACTGTACAGTACTGTGAGGATTCTAGTTCTCATCAACATGTGTAGTATAACACTCATACTGTACAGTACTGTGAGGGTTCTAGTTCTCATCAACATGTATAGTATAACACTCATACTGTACAGTACTGTGAGGGTTCTAGTTCTCATCAACGTGTATAGTATAACACTCATACTGTACAGTACTGTGAGGGTTCTAGTTCTCATCAACGTGTATAGTATAACACTCATACTGTACAGTACTGTGAGGGTTCTAGTTCTCATCAACGTGTATAGTATAACACTCATACTGTACAGTACTGTGAGGGTTCTAGTTCTCATCAACATGTATAGTATAACACTCATACTGTACAGTACTGTGAGGATTCTAGTTCTCATCAACATGTATAGTATAACACTCATACTGTACAGTACTGTGAGGGTTCTAGTTCTCATCAACATGTATAGTATAACACTCATACTGTACAGTACTGTGAGGGTTCTAGTTCTCATCAACATGTGTAGTATAACACTCATACTGTACAGTACTGTGAGGGTTCTAGTTCTCATCAACATGTATAGTATAACACTCATACTGTACAGTAATGTGAGGATTCTAGTTCTCATCAACATGTGTAGTATAACACTCATACTGTGCAGTAATGTGAGGGTTCTAGTTCTCATCAACATGTATAGTATAATCACTCAGTTTAATCACTCATACTGTACAGTACTGTGAGGGTTCTAGTTCTCATCAACATGTATAGTATAACACTCATAGTGTACAGTACTGTGAGGGTTCTAGTTCTCATCAACATGTGTAGTATAACACTCATACTGTACAGTACTGTGAGGGTTCTAGTTCTCATCAACGTGTATAGTATAACACTCATACTGTACAGTACTGTGAGGGTTCTAGTTCTCATCAACATGTATAGTATAACACTCATACTGTACAGTACTGTGAGGGTTCTAGTTCTCATCAACATGTATAGTATAACACTCATACTGTACAGTACTGTGAGGGTTCTAGTTCTCATCAACATGTATAGTATATCACTCATACTGTACAGTACTGTGAGGGTTCTAGTTCTCATCAACATGTATAGTATAACACTCATACTGTACAGTACTGTGAGGGTTCTAGTTCTCATCAACATGTGTAGTATAACACTCATACTGTACAGTACTGTGAGGATTCTAGTTCTCATCAACATGTATAGTATAACACTCATACTGTACAGTAATGAGAGGATTCTAGTTCTCATCAACATGTGTAGTATAACACTCATACTGTACAGTACTGTGAGGGTTCTAGTTCTCATCAACATGTATAGTATAACACTCATACTGTACAGTACTGTGAGGGTTCTAGTTCTCATCAACATGTATAATATAACACTCATACTGTACAGTAATGTGAGGATTCTAGTTCTCATCAACATGTATAGTATAACACTCATACTGTACAGTAATGTGAGGGTTCTAGTTCTCATCAACATGTGTAGTATAACACTCATACTGTACAGTACTGTGAGGATTCTAGTTCTCATCAACATGTATAGTATAACACTCATACTGTACAGTACTGTGAGGGTTCTAGTTCTCATCAACGTGTATAGTATAACACTCATACTGTACAGTACTGTGAGGGTTCTAGTTCTCATCAACATGTATAGTATAACACTCATACTGTACAGTACTGTGAGGGTTCTAGTTCTCATCAACATGTATAGTATAACACTCATACTGTACAGTACTGTGAGGGTTCTAGTTCTCATCAACATGTATAGTATAATCACTCAGTTTAATAACTCATACTGTACAGTACTGTGAGGGTTCTAGTTCTCATCAACATGTATAGTATAACACTCATACTGTACAGTACTGTGAGGGTTCTAGTTCTCATCAACATGTATAGTATAACACTCATACTGTACAGTACTGTGAGGGTTCTAGTTCTCATCAACGTGTATAGTATAACACTCATACTGTACAGTACTGTGAGGGTTCTAGTTCTCATCAACATGTGTAGTATAACACTCATACTGTACAGTACTGTGAGGATTCTAGTTCTCATCAACATGTGTAGTATAACACTCATACTGTACAGTAATGTGAGGATTCTAGTTCTCATCAACATGTATAGTATAATCACTCAGTTTAATCACTCATACTGTAGAGTACTGTGAGGGTTCTAGTTCTCATCAACATGTATAGTATAACACTCATAGTGTACAGTACTGTGAGGGTTCTAGTTCTCATCAACATGTGTAGTATAACACTCATACTGTACAGTACTGTGAGGGTTCTAGTTCTCATCAACGTGTATAGTATAACACTCATACTGTACAGTACTGTGAGGGTTCTAGTTCTCATCAACATGTGTAGTATAACACTCATACTGTACAGTACTGTGAGGATTCTAGTTCTCATCAACATGTGTAGTATAACACTCATACTGTACAGTACTGTGAGGATTCTAGTTCTCATCAACATGTGTAGTATAACACTCATACTGTACAGTACTGTGAGGGTTCTAGTTCTCATCAACATGTATAGTATAACACTCATACTGTACAGTAATGTGAGGATTCTAGTTCTCATCAACATGTGTAGTATAACACTCATACTGTACAGTACTGTGAGGGTTCTAGTTCTCATCAACATGTATAGTATAACACTCATACTGTACAGTACTGTGAGGATTCTAGTTCTCATCAACGTGTATAGTATAACACTCATACTGTACAGTACTGTGAGGGTTCTAGTTCTCATCAACATGTATAGTATAACACTCATACTGTACAGTACTGTGAGGGTTCTAGTTCTCATCAACATGTATAGTATAACACTCATACTGTACAGTACTGTGAGGATTCTAGTTCTCATCAACATGTGTAGTATAACACTCATACTGTACAGTACTGTGAGGGTTCTAGTTCTCATCAACATGTATAGTATAACACTCATACTGTACAGTACTGTGAGGGTTCTAGTTCTCATCAACGTGTATAGTATAACACTCATACTGTACAGTACTGTGAGGGTTCTAGTTCTCATCAACGTGTATAGTATAACACTCATACTGTACAGTACTGTGAGGGTTCTAGTTCTCATCAACGTGTATAGTATAACACTCATACTGTACAGTACTGTGAGGGTTCTAGTTCTCATCAACATGTATAGTATAACACTCATACTGTACAGTACTGTGAGGATTCTAGTTCTCATCAACATGTATAGTATAACACTCATACTGTACAGTACTGTGAGGGTTCTAGTTCTCATCAACATGTATAGTATAACACTCATACTGTACAGTACTGTGAGGGTTCTAGTTCTCATCAACATGTGTAGTATAACACTCATACTGTACAGTACTGTGAGGGTTCTAGTTCTCATCAACATGTATAGTATAACACTCATACTGTACAGTAATGTGAGGATTCTAGTTCTCATCAACATGTGTAGTATAACACTCATACTGTGCAGTAATGTGAGGGTTCTAGTTCTCATCAACATGTATAGTATAATCACTCAGTTTAATCACTCATACTGTACAGTACTGTGAGGGTTCTAGTTCTCATCAACATGTATAGTATAACACTCATAGTGTACAGTACTGTGAGGGTTCTAGTTCTCATCAACATGTGTAGTATAACACTCATACTGTACAGTACTGTGAGGGTTCTAGTTCTCATCAACGTGTATAGTATAACACTCATACTGTACAGTACTGTGAGGGTTCTAGTTCTCATCAACATGTGTAGTATAACACTCATACTGTACAGTACTGTGAGGGTTCTAGTTCTCATCAACATGTATAGTATAACACTCATACTGTACAGTACTGTGAGGGTTCTAGTTCTCATCAACATGTATAGTATAACACTCATACTGTACAGTACTGTGAGGGTTCTAGTTCTCATCAACATGTATAGTATATCACTCATACTGTACAGTACTGTGAGGGTTCTAGTTCTCATCAACATGTATAGTATAACACTCATACTGTACAGTACTGTGAGGGTTCTAGTTCTCATCAACATGTGTAGTATAACACTCATACTGTACAGTACTGTGAGGATTCTAGTTCTCATCAACATGTATAGTATAACACTCATACTGTACAGTAATGAGAGGATTCTAGTTCTCATCAACATGTGTAGTATAACACTCATACTGTACAGTACTGTGAGGGTTCTAGTTCTCATCAACATGTATAGTATAACACTCATACTGTACAGTACTGTGAGGGTTCTAGTTCTCATCAACATGTATAATATAACACTCATACTGTACAGTAATGTGAGGATTCTAGTTCTCATCAACATGTATAGTATAACACTCATACTGTACAGTAATGTGAGGGTTCTAGTTCTCATCAACATGTGTAGTATAACACTCATACTGTACAGTACTGTGAGGATTCTAGTTCTCATCAACATGTATAGTATAACACTCATACTGTACAGTACTGTGAGGGTTCTAGTTCTCATCAACGTGTATAGTATAACACTCATACTGTACAGTACTGTGAGGGTTCTAGTTCTCATCAACATGTATAGTATAACACTCATACTGTACAGTACTGTGAGGGTTCTAGTTCTCATCAACATGTATAGTATAACACTCATACTGTACAGTACTGTGAGGGTTCTAGTTCTCATCAACATGTATAGTATAATCACTCAGTTTAATAACTCATACTGTACAGTACTGTGAGGGTTCTAGTTCTCATCAACATGTATAGTATAACACTCATACTGTACAGTACTGTGAGGGTTCTAGTTCTCATCAACATGTATAGTATAACACTCATACTGTACAGTACTGTGAGGGTTCTAGTTCTCATCAACGTGTATAGTATAACACTCATACTGTACAGTACTGTGAGGGTTCTAGTTCTCATCAACATGTGTAGTATAACACTCATACTGTACAGTACTGTGAGGATTCTAGTTCTCATCAACATGTGTAGTATAACACTCATACTGTACAGTAATGTGAGGATTCTAGTTCTCATCAACATGTATAGTATAATCACTCAGTTTAATCACTCATACTGTAGAGTACTGTGAGGGTTCTAGTTCTCATCAACATGTATAGTATAACACTCATAGTGTACAGTACTGTGAGGGTTCTAGTTCTCATCAACATGTGTAGTATAACACTCATACTGTACAGTACTGTGAGGGTTCTAGTTCTCATCAACGTGTATAGTATAACACTCATACTGTACAGTACTGTGAGGGTTCTAGTTCTCATCAACATGTGTAGTATAACACTCATACTGTACAGTACTGTGAGGATTCTAGTTCTCATCAACATGTGTAGTATAACACTCATACTGTACAGTACTGTGAGGATTCTAGTTCTCATCAACATGTGTAGTATAACACTCATACTGTACAGTACTGTGAGGGTTCTAGTTCTCATCAACATGTATAGTATAACACTCATACTGTACAGTAATGTGAGGATTCTAGTTCTCATCAACATGTGTAGTATAACACTCATACTGTACAGTACTGTGAGGGTTCTAGTTCTCATCAACATGTATAGTATAATCACTCATACTGTACAGTACTGTGAGGGTTCTAGTTCTCATCAACATGTATAGTATAACACTCATACTGTACAGTACTGTGAGGGTTCTAGTTCTCATCAACATGTATAGTATAATCACTCATACTGTACAGTACTGTGAGGGTTCTAGTTCTCATCAACATGTATAGTATAATCACTCATACTGTACAGTACTGTGAGGGTTCTAGTTCTCATCAACATGTATAGTATAATCACTCATACTGTACAGTACTGTGAGGGTTCTAGTTCTCATCAACATGTATAGTATAATCACTCATACTGTACAGTACTGTGAGGGTTCTAGTTCTCATCAACATGTATAGTATAATCACTCATACTGTACAGTACTGTGAGGGTTCTAGTTCTCATCAACATGTATAGTATAATCACTCATACTGTACAGTACTGTGAGGGTTCTAGTTCTCATCAACATGTATAGTATAATCACTCATACTGTACAGTACTGTGAGGGTTCTAGTTCTCATCAACATGTATAGTATAACACTCATACTGTACAGTAATGTGAGGATTCTAGTTCTCATCAACATGTATAGTATAATCACTCAGTTTAATCACTCATACTGTACAGTACTGTGAGGGTTCTAGTTCTCATCAACATGTGTAGTATAACACTCATACTGTACAGTAATGTGAGGGTTCTAGTTCTCATCAACATGTATAGTATAACACTCATACTGTACAGTACTGTGAGGGTTCTAGTTCTCATCAACATGTATAGTATAACACTCATACTGTACAGTACTGTGAGGGTTCTAGTTCTCATCAACATGTATAGTATAACACTCATACTGTACAGTACTGTGAGGGTTCTAGTTCTCATCAACGTGTATAGTATAACACTCATACTGTACAGTACTGTGAGGATTCTAGTTCTCATAAACATGTATAGTATAACACTCATACTGTACAGTACTGTGAGGGTTCTAGTTCTCATCAACGTGTATAGTATAACACTCATACTGTACAGTACTGTGAGGGTTCTAGTTCTCATCAACATGTATAGTATAACACTCATACTGTACAGTACTGTGAGGGTTCTAGTTCTCATCAACATGTGTAGTATAACACTCATACTGTACAGTACTGTGAGGGTTCTAGTTCTCATCAACATGTTTAATATATTCACTCATACTGTACAGTACTGTGAGAGTTCTAGTTCTCATCAACATGTGTAGTATAACACTCATACTGTACAGTACTGTGAGGGTTCTAGTTCTCATCAACATGTATAGTATAACACTCATACTGTACAGTACTGTGAGGATTCTAGTTCTCATCAACATGTGTAGTATAACACTCATACTGTACAGTAATGTGAGGGTTCTAGTTCTCATCAACATGTATAGTATAACACTCATACTGTACAGTACTGTGAGGATTCTAGTTCTCATCAACATGTGTAGTATAACACTCATACTGTACAGTAATGTGAGGGTTCTAGTTCTCATCAACATGTGTAGTATAACACTCATACTGTACAGTACTGTGAGGGTTCTAGTTCTCATCAACATGTGTAGTATAACACTCATACTGTACAGTACTGTGAGGGTTCTAGTTCTCATCAACGTGTATAGTATAACACTCATACTGTACAGTACTGTGAGGGTTCTAGTTCTCATCAACGTGTATAGTATAACACTCATACTGTACAGTACTGTGAGGGTTCTAGTTCTCATCAACATGTATAGTATAACACTCATACTGTACAGTACTGTGAGGATTCTAGTTCTCATCAACATGTATAGTATAACACTCATACTGTACAGTACTGTGAGGGTTCTAGTTCTCATCAACATGTATAGTATAATCACTCAGTTTAATAACTCATACTGTACAGTACTGTGAGGGTTCTAGTTCTCATCAACATGTATAGTATAACACTCATAGTGTACAGTACTGTGAGGGTTCTAGTTCTCATCAACATGTGTAGTATAACACTCATACTGTACAGTACTGTGAGGGTTCTAGTTCTCATCAACATGTATAGTATAATCACTCAGTTTAATAACTCATACTGTACAGTACTGTGAGGGTTCTAGTTCTCATCAACATGTATAGTATAACACTCATAGTGTACAGTACTGTGAGGGTTCTAGTTCTCATCAACATGTGTAGTATAACACTCATACTGTACAGTACTGTGAGGGTTCTAGTTCTCATCAACGTGTATAGTATAACACTCATACTGTACAGTACTGTGAGGGTTCTAGTTCTCATCAACATGTGTAGTATAACACTCATACTGTACAGTACTGTGAGGATTCTAGTACTCATCAACATGTGTAGTATAACACTCATACTGTACAGTACTGTGAGGATTCTAGTTCTCATCAACATGTATAGTATAACACTCATACTGTACAGTAATGTGAGGATTCTAGTTCTCATCAACATGTATAGTATAATCACTCAGTTTAATCACTCATGCTGTACAGTACTGTGAGGGTTCTAGTTCTCATCAACATGTATAGTATAACACTCATAGTGTACAGTACTGTGAGGGTTCTAGTTCTCATCAACATGTGTAGTATAACACTCATACTGTACAGTACTGTGAGGGTTCTAGTTCTCATCAACGTGTATAGTATAACACTCATACTGTACAGTACTGTGAGGGTTCTAGTTCTCATCAACATGTGTAGTATAACACTCATACTGTACAGTACTGTGAGGATTCTAGTTCTCATCAACATGTGTAGTATAACACTCATACTGTACAGTACTGTGAGGATTCTAGTTCTCATCAACATGTGTAGTATAACACTCATACTGTACAGTACTGTGAGGATTCTAGTTCTCATCAACATGTGTAGTATAACACTCATACTGTACAGTACTGTAAGGGTTCTAGTTCTCATCAACATGTATAGTATAACACTCATACTGTACAGTAATGTGAGGATTCTAGTTCTCATCAACATGTGTAGTATAACACTCATACTGTACAGTACTGTGAGGGTTCTAGTTCTCATCAACATGTATAGTATAATCACTCATACTGTACAGTACTGTGAGGGTTCTAGTTCTCATCAACATGTATAGTATAACACTCATACTGTACAGTAATGTGAGGATTCTAGTTCTCATCAACATGTATAGTATAATCACTCAGTTTAATCACTCATACTGTACAGTACTGTGAGGGTTCTAGTTCTCATCAACATGTGTAGTATAACACTCATACTGTACAGTACTGTGAGGGTTCTAGTTCTCATCAACATGTGTAGTATAACACTCATACTGTACAGTACTGTGAGGGTTCTAGTTCTCATCAACATGTATAGTATAACACTCATAGTGTACAGTACTGTGAGGGTTCTAGTTCTCATCAACATGTGTAGTATAACACTCATACTGTACAGTACTGTGAGGGTTCTAGTTCTCATCAACATGTATAGTATAACACTCATACTGTACAGTACTGTGAGGGTTCTAGTTCTCATCAACATGTATAGGATAACACTCATACTGTACAGTATTGTGTGGGGTCTAGTTCTCCCTCTCTCCTGCATTTGGCCACAAGTTCTCATTAACATCACATCTTATATCTTCTCTGGCGATGCATCTTGGAAAGTATCTTCTGGAATGTCTAATCCAAACCTGGCCGTCTTCAGGAGAAGTGTCTCCACACCCTGGCAGTCTTCAGGAGAAGTGTCTCCACACCCTGCCTGTCTTCAGGAGAAGTGTCTCCACACCACCCCACATTCATAGCATCCAGTAAGGACATCTGATC
Source organism: Oncorhynchus clarkii lewisi (assembly GCF_045791955.1). Classification (NCBI taxonomy): domain Eukaryota; kingdom Metazoa; phylum Chordata; class Actinopteri; order Salmoniformes; family Salmonidae; genus Oncorhynchus; species Oncorhynchus clarkii. Next base: position 43,750,994 of record NC_092167.1, on the reverse strand, counting down.
ATGTGGATGTTGGTCATAAACCTTCCACCTCCACGCAGAGAAAACCTCCTCTATGGGGTTTAGGAAGGGGGAGTATGGAGGCAGGAATAGTACTGACATCCTGGGATGTGTAGCAAACCAGTCTGTGACTGCAGCAGAGTGGTGGAATGCCACATTATCCCACACGACAACAAAGGTAGGGGAGTTTCTTGCCCCTCTCTCCTCCGCTGGCACAAGTCGATTATGCAGGTCATCCAGAAAATAACTGAGCCTCTCTGTATTGTAGGGGCCAATGAGTGGTTTGTGTAACAGAAAAACATCACAGGACAGTGGTGCACATTGTGATGTTAGCTCCTCTCTGTCCAATCACATTTCTTGCCCTGCGGCGTGTTTTTGCCAGGTTGAATCCAGCTTCATCCACAAAGATGAATGTACGTGCAGTTTGCCTGGTTTCCATCTCCATTACTCTCTAAAATACAGTAAATCCTGTTTTACAGTACTTTACATTATGCATAGCTGGGTATCTACCCTGTTTGGTTATTGAACAGGCATCTTACTTGGACATATTGATACCGGAGTTCTTTCACACGTTCACCATTTCTGATTCATCCTTATTTTATGTTTCTCTATGACTCTGGCAACAGTTGTGCTGACCATATTCACATTCCCAAAAGTGATTTTGTCTGCCCGCACTCTGTCTGCCCGCATTTCCCTCAGTTTTATTGCATTGTTGCCAATTACCATGTCAACAATGGCAATTTCCTGCACATCTGATAATTCTGTTTTCTATGTTTCAATCTGCTTTTACTGCAGAAATGGTTACTGGTTACTGCATTCTGTTTTGAATGTGTTTTTAACAGTTTTGGAAACATTGTGTTAGCATTTGAAAGCATGTGCTGCAAATATATAGTTTTGCAGGTGGTGGAGTATGAATGAGAAAATAGTTCAGGGATTTCGGAGAATGTGGTCATTGGATGCGTTTTGTGTGAAAGCAATGAAAAATAATTCACAGTTTGGTCCACATACACTTCTGTTTCGCTGACTGTGTGAAGAGTTTCGACAAGGTGACTTCAGTTTTGACCGACGCAAGAAAGAAAACCCTGTAAATACGTATTTACATTTGTATTTAAATATATTGGAGATGAGTGCTATATAATGCCTAACATTTGCTTATAATGCTTAGCTATCCTCTGGTCCAAATATAGACCTAGTCAGACATATTTTAACACCCAAAGCCACGTGCACTGACACTAGTCAAGTATTGGTTAAGCAGCTTTCTTCACTATCAGACCTCATTCCACAATCTATGTGAAATGAGACCCAAAACCTATTGTGTTCAACATGAGAACTGTGTTGGTCACAGGTGTGTGTGTGTGTGTTTTATCATTAGGTTTAACACACCAAATCAAATCCCTTGCCTCAGAAACCTTCCTCCAAACCACCGCCCGGTCCGACCCCAGCTGGGTTCGCATTACAAACACTCTATAACGTTCTCCCAAAATGTCAGTATTATACAATGGAACAAAAACACGGTATGGCATTGATTTTGACCAAGGACAAAGACATTAACAGCTAGATCATAAAAGTATTAAGTTGGCAACAAGGTTAAAGATCGACTCTTGCCTATATGTCTCCATGGCTCCAACTGTAAATTAGACACAAGCTGTCATCGTGTGATGGTCAATCACCTGGTTTATATACCGACTAGGCATCTACAGCGGAGAAGGGAGGAATCTGGGCAAGACACTGCTGGCATCACATCAGATGAATGCAACATGGTACACACACCATGGGGCTGTGTGAATGTACGCGCATGTGTGTGTAGAATACACTGAGAACAGGGAGTACTGAGGACAATGATCTCTCTCTCTCTCTCTCTCTCTCTCTCTCTCTCTCTCTCTCTCTCTCTCTCTCTCTCTCTCTCTCTCTCTCTCTCTCTCTCTCTCTCTCTCTCTCTCTCTCTCTCTCTCTCTCTCTCTCTCTCTCTCTCTCTCTCTCTCTCTCTCTCTCTCTCTCTCTCTCTCTCTCTCTCTCTCTCTCTCTCTCTCTCTCTCTCTCTCTCAAAACACCAGTCTCAACGTTGCAGTGAAGAGGCGACTCCGGGATGCTGGCCTTCTAGGCAGAGTTCTCTGTCCAGTCTCAATGTCAACAGTGAAGAGGCAACTCCGGGATTCTGGCCTTCTAGGCAGAGTTCCTCTGTCCAGTCTCAACGTCAACAGTGAAGAGGTGACTCCGGGATGCTGTTCCTCTGTCCAGTGTCTGTGTTCTTTTTCCCATCTTAATCTTTTATTTTTATTGGCCAGTCTGAGATATGGCTTTTTCTTTGCAACTCTGCCTAGAAGGCCAGCATCCCGGAGTCGCCTCTTCACTGTTGACATTGAGACGGGTGTTTTGCAGGTATTATTTAATGAAGCTGCCAGTTGAGGACTTGTGAGCTGTCTGTTTCTCAAAATAGACACTCTAATGTACTTGTTCTCTTGCTCAGTTGTGCACCGGGGCCATTGGAACACAGAAGTGATGGTTGCTGATAATGGGCCTCTGTACTCCTATGTAGATATTCCATTAAAAATCAAATTTTTCATCTACAATAGTCATTTACAACATTAACAATGTCTACACTGTATTTCTGATCAATTTGATGTTATTTTAATGTTTTTTCTTTTCTTTCAAAACAAGGACATTTCTAAGTGACCCCAAACTTTTCAACGGTAGTGTATGTGATTTGTTGTGGACAGTGACACACCATGAGATGAGTATTCTTGGTGTCTGACTTATAACATAAAAATATTTAAAAAATCTTTGTCCAGTTTGAGGTGAGTAATCACTGTTCTGAAGTCCAGACGCTCTTTTCGGTCATAAGAGACGGTAGCAGCAACTTTGTGTACAAAATAAGTTACAAACAATGTGAAAAAAAACTAAAAAACTATCAGTTGGTTTGGAGCCCGTAAAACGGTGCCATTATCATCATAATGCACACGCACGCACGCACGCACACACACGCACACACACACACACACACACACACACACACACACACACACACACACACACACACACACACACACACACACACACACACACACACACACACACACACACACACACACACAGAGGGTGGAAGTTTAGGGGTGATACAAGGGCATGATAAATCACTAGTTTATAAGTCAGTGTGATGCTAGGGGAGCAGGCCGTCAACGTTGCCACAACGCTACTCTCACAACATTGGGACAACGTGATGAGAGGCCGGTGGAGAACACACACGCTGAGGTTCTGGAGCGCTGTGTAAGAGCTCGTCTCAGTCTCCCTGTAGGATGCATAACCAGATCACCACAGGACTGGAGACTGGAGTCTCACAGGACAGAGGGAGGGAGGGAGGGAGGGAGGGAGGGAGGGAGGGAGGGAGTAGGAATAGAGAGAGGGGGAAAGAGAGGGAGGGGTAGAGCTAGAGAAAAGAGAACATATCTTTGCCCTAAGTGCTGAGGTAGAGAGTGAGATAGAGGCAGAGAGAGAAATAAAGAAGGATGGGGGGGGGGGGGAGAAATATGATGGCTTCTCACCTCCAGTCTGGTACGGTCCACATCTCTGGGTAGCTTCACCCTCACCCTGTGGGTCACAGACAGCACCTCATAGGGGTAGACCTGGAAGGAACACATGCACACAGGAAAAAACACACGCTGTCACCTATTTAACACTACAGCCAGCCTGGGGAGAGAGATAATATAATCTACAATAGATTTAGCCAAAGATATCAAAGTGTATTTGCCAAACACATGACGCTAACATGATGTGAAACATTGACCCTTACCTTGTACTCTGGAGGAGAGGACAAAGGAAAGAGTGAAAAAGAGGGAGAAAGAGAGAGAGAAATGTCAGATTAATGACTGTGTAATTACTTCAGTATGAAAACTACCATAAAAGAGCAAATCAATTACAGCACAAATAAAAGACATAGATGCAAATGAAAGTGATTATTTTAATAACTTATGAGATATTGTGTTCCAGCTCAGTGCGTCAAAGGCTTTAAAAAAGCCTGGGACCCACTCTCTCCCACTGACACAAAACACCCCACCCCCCCCCCCCCCCCCCCCCCCCCACACACACACACACACACAGACTCTGTGAAACTATGCTTTTACAGGCTTGGCACTGTGTGTGCTCTCTGGCTGAGGAATAGCAGGAGCATGCTGAGGCAGACAGCTCTGGAGCGGTGACTCACACTGATGTAACTCATTAGGCAAAAGGATGTGGCTTCAGCAGCCTTGAGTGAAAACCCGTCCACCTGAACTGCTTCCCATTAAAAGTGCATTTAATTTATTTTAATTTAACTTTAAATTAACTAGGCAAGTCAGTTAAGAACAAATTCTTATTTACAATGAAGGCCTACCATAAGGCCAAACGCCTCCTGCAGGGACGGGGATAAAATAAATGATATATACAGTATAGGACAAAACACACATCACGACAAGAGAGACAACACAACACTACATAAAGAGAGACCTAAAGACAACAACATAGCAAGGCAGCAATACATGACAACACAGCATGGTAGCAACACAACATGACAACAACATGGTAGCAACACAACATGGCAACAGCATGGTAGCAATACAACATGACAACAACATGGTAGCAACACAACATGGCAACAGCATGGTAGCAGCACAACATGACAACAACATGGTAGCAACACAACATGGCAACAACATGGTAGCAGCACAAAACATGGTACAAACATTATTGTCACAGACAACAGCACAAAGGGCAAGAAGGTAGAGACAACAATATATCACGCAAAGCAGCCACAACTGTCAGTAAGAGGGTCCATGATTGAGTCTTTGAATGAAGAGATGGAGATAAAACTGTCCAGTTTGAGTGTTTGTTGCAGCTCGTTCCAGTCGCTAGTTGCAGCGAACTGAAAAGAGGAGCGACCCAGGGATGTGTGTGCTTGGGGACTTTTAACAGAATGTGACTGGCAGAACGGGTGTTGTATGTGGAATATTGTAGATCTAGGGTCAACCTTTTTCAACATGGCATCAATGAGCTAACAGATCTAGTATTGTAGATCTAGGTCCTACCTCTCATTCCTCCCCAGCTGTGGGAGTCCTGCTGGTCTGGGTCAACCTCAACATGGTCGGCAACCTCCTGGGGAGGACGCACACGCACACACGCACGCACGGACCACACACACACACACACACACACACACACACACACACACACACAGACACACACACACACACAGAGTCGGTTTAGACTAAAAACAGACAAGGTCAAAACACCTAACTCCATCTGGTCGTATTTGACAGTTTCCAGACATCATGCGTTTACTGTACCGTGCAGTAACAAAGAACAGATTTGTTTTTCTCCACGTTCCTTTTCTCTTTGGGTCAAGGAGAAATGATACAAAATATGTCTGTCTGAAGGTCGCTATAATCACAGGGAGGTCGACTCACACACATTCTCAACTGCACACTGACTGTAGACTTCTCCCACGGACTCACACACATTCTCAACTGCACACTGACTGTAGACTTCTCCCACGGACTCACACACATTCTCAACTGCACACTGACTGTAGACTTCTCCCACAGACTCACACACATTCTCAACTGCACACTGACTGTAGACTTCTCCCACGGACTCACACACATTCTCAACTGCACACTGACTGTAGACTTCTCCCACGGACTCACACACATTCTCAACTGCACACTGACTGTAGACTTCTCCCACGGACTCACACACATTCTCAACTGCACACTGACTGTAGACTTCTCCCACGGACTCACACACATTCTCAACTGCACACTGACTGTAGACTTCTCCCACGGACTCACACACATTCTCAACTGCACACTGACTGTAGACTTCTCCCACGGACTAACACACATTCTCAACTGCACACTGACTGTAGACTTCTCCGACTCACACACATTCTCAACTGCACACTGACTGTAGACTTCTCCCACGGACTCAAATCTGCTTTCAGAAATATTACAATGTATTGATGGAGTTTAGAGGAACTGGCTTAGCAACAGTGCCATCGTTCTGGTTTGGTTCAGGTCCCAGTCTCAATGTAACTGAATCTCTGGTGTTTCTCAGGGTGGGACAGAAAGGAAGACCTCCAGAAAATGCAACTTCTCCATCCTCAGCTCATTAAATCAATGGACGTGATTCATATGGAGTTGATTTGAATTGATTTCAGGTGTTTTCAACATCATTTTGTAGCACATGCTCCCATCACTTCCATGTATCTTTTGGTGGTTTAGGTGGCTGTTTTAAAGAAAACTGAACCCTGGATTACATTTTCTCTTGGCCCACAGACTACACAGACTACTTTCAGGGTGAGGAGCCATCTAACATCAAGTTGTAAAATAGTGGACTACTCCTTTAGCCCCCCCCTCCATAATAGCCATACTTTGCCTCTGCCTCAGCTGCCACAGGCATTGGCTGGTGAGGAGTAACAGCCAATCCGGTTGCAGAATTAACGTATTCAGTGTAACACGCTACTGGGGTCTGATACGGTCCACATTTCTAATTTCCTGCTAAACCTTCAACTATTTCACCCCTCTGTCTACCCCAACCCCATACTTCAACAAACACATAAGCAGCAATAACACACCATTAAGGTTAGACTAAACCTCCTCGGTGGTAGCACAACCATCATAATAAACTATTTATCCTAATAGTCTGTACAGTCAGTGGTAACGAGTGATAGGCCTACATGGAATCTGATAAGAAAGCTGTAAAACATGATTTCCCGGTCCAAAAAAACACCCAACCTTCCTATGTTGATAAGGGAAATAGCTTCCTTTCCTAATCACATCTTACAACTGAAACAATTTTTTAATTCTCTTTAACAAGGCAAGTCAGCTAAGAACAAATTCTTATTTACAATGACGGCCTACTGGGGAACAGTGGGTTAACTGCCTTGTTCAGGGGAAGAACGACAGAAAAATACCTTGTCAGCTCGGGGATTCGATCTAGCAACCTTTCAGTTACTGGCCCAAGGATCTAACCACTAGGCTACCTGCCACCCCGTATAGGTTAGCATCTATTGTATAGGTTTACATCTATTGCTTTCAACTATCATAAGGCTGCTACCTCAGTGATCCTGGAGAAAAGGACACAGGACACAAGGATAGAAAGTCAGCTCAACTATTGAGACACAGACCAATTCAGCCTTTTTGTGACACCAACTTCACTTTCCCTCGGCCATAACTCACTCACTCACCCTCGATGACAGAAAAGGCGATAAACATTACCACCTGGTGGTTAAATCAAACACTGCACCTTATTTAATGAGCGGCGAGCCGAGAGAGGCCTACAGACCAATCACCATCTCTCTTTAAAGGAGTTCTAATCGTTAGCACGCTTGACTAAACCCGTCGGTATGGCGACAGCCACACCTCATTTCCATGTTTTGAGGGAGTTTTCCATTCCCTCACTGAGCTCTTTTGGAATCGAATCAAATTTGATTGGTCGCATACACATATTTAGCTGATGATATTGCCAGTGTAGCGAAATGCTTGTGTTCCTATCTCCAACAGTGCAGTAATATCTAACAATATCTAACAATACACACAAATCTAAAAGTAAAATAACGGAATTTAGAAACACAAAAAAAAAACATTCTGTGCTAATTATGTAAGAAATATCACAAAAAAACGTCAAAGTTTCTTAGGCGCTAGAAGCAGAGCTGCCATGTCTGTCGGCACCATCTTCAAGTGTCAAAAGGACACATCGAATCAAACGCCTGGCTGGGATAGGACCTAACTGACTGTCCCCCTGCCAGATGCCCACTCCCTCATTAGAGATGCCAAAACCACAACCCCTCCGCCCTTATTGACGCTTACATATAATTGGGGTATCACATTGTGTCATCGGAGTGTGAAGCCACCTGGTGCAAATGTGTGAGTGAGTGTGAGTGTGAGTGTGTGAGTGTGAGTGTGTGTGTGTGTGTGTGTTAGGGTACTATTCCTCATGAAGGAGAGAGAGAGAGACAGTGTACGTGAATTGCGATGATGGCACTCAACACGCTACACGAGGCGATGGCAGTGAGATGTGAACCTGCTGAACCAATGTGACAGTACTGATCAGTAGTAGGTCACATAGTACATTTCTATGTTACTTTCCTCACAATTGCACTGGTTATTATGCCTTCTAATGAAAGTTTTTATTTTACTATTCTTGTACGCAGTTGTACTTTACTGTAAATCAAAACATGTTTAGGTATTTGTGAGTTGGCCTAAGTGTTGCCATAACTCAAAGCTATAGGACTGATTTATACATTACGTTTGACATTTGAGTAATTTAGCAGAGGCTCTTATCCAGAGTGACTTCCTGTGTTCACTTTACAGTCTTTGAGTACGACAACATACCTTGTATATGCCATTCCTTCCATATCCTGGCAGGGAAGCACACTTATTGTATGGGAAGTCTGTAAGGAAAGAAACACATATCTGTCATCTATAAAAACCCATTTGCTACTCTATTAACCTAAAGTTAATGCACTGGTTGAGCCCCTGCCTGTCAAGTAAGATTTGACCACTGATTGGCTACTCACTGGTCCGGGAGGTGTCAGTGGGCAGGCTGCAAGTAGACTTCCTGGGGTCCAGCAGGTACTCTGGGAGGGGCTCGCCGTCTATCTCACTCTTCAAGATCATCCAACTGGTCCTTGTCTACATAGAGAGATTGACAGTGAGATGGATGAATGGACGGATGTAGTGATAGATTCTATATGTTGATGGATGGATGGATGTAGCGATAGATTCTATATGTTGATGGATGGATGTAGTGATAGATTCTGTATATAGATGGATGTAGTGATAGATACTGTATGTAGATGGATGTAGTGATAGATTATGTATATAGATGGATGGATGTAGTGATAGATACTGTATGTAGATGGATGTAGTGATAGATTCTGTATATAGATGGATGGATGTAGTGATAGATACTGTATGTAGATGGATGATGGATGTAGTGATAGATACTGTATATAGATGGATGGATGTAGTGATAGATACTGTATGTAGATGGATGATGGATGTAGTGATAGATACTGTATATAGATGGATGGATGTAGTGATAGATTCTGTATGTAGATGGATGATGGATGTAGTGATAGATACTGTATGTAGATGGATGATGGATGTAGTGATAGATACTGTATATAGATGGATGGATGTAGTGATAGATTCTGTATATAGATGGATGGATGTAGTGATAGATACTGCATGTAGATGGATGATGGATGTAGTGATAGATTCTGTATATAGATGGATGGATGTAGTGATAGATTCTGTATATAGATGGATGGATGTAGTGATATATTCTGTATATAGATGGATGATGGATGTAGTGAAAGATACTGTATATAGATGGATGGATGTAGTGATAGATACTGTATATAGATGGATGGATGTAGTGATAGATACTGTATATAGATGGATGGATGTAGTGATAGATACTGTATGTAGATGGATGATGGATGTAGTGAAAGATAATGTATATAGATGGATGGATGTAGTGATAGATTCTGTATATAGATGGATGGATGTAGTGATAGATACTGTATATAGATGGATGGATGTAGTGATAGATTCTGTATATAGATGGATGGATGTAGTGATATATTCTGTATATAGATGGATGGATGTAGTGATAGATACTGTATATAGATGGATGGATGTAATGATAGATTCTGTATATAGATGGATGGATGTAGTTATAGATACTGTATATAGATGGATGGATGTAGTGATAGATACTGTATATAGATGGATGTAGTTATAGATACTGTATATAGATGGATGGATGTAGTGATAGATACTGTATATAGATGGAGGGATGTAGTGATAGATACTGTATGTAGATGGATGGATGGATGTAGTGATAGATACTGTATGTAGATGGATGATGGATGTAGTGATAGATACTGTATGTAGATGGATGGATGGATGGATGTAGTGATAGATACTGTATGTAGATGGATGATGTAGTGATAGATACTGTATGTAGATGGATGGATGTAGTGATAGATACTGTATGTAGATGGATGATGTAGTGATATATTCTGTATATAGATTTATGGATGTAGTGATAGATACTGTATATAGATGGATGGATGTAGTGATAGATACTGTATATAGATGGATGGATGTAGTGATAGATACTGTATATAGATGGATGGATGTAGTGATAGATACTGTATGTAGATGGATGGATGTAGTGATAGATACTGTATGTAGATGGATGGATGTAGTGATAGATACTGTATATAGATGGATGGATGTAGTGATAGATACTGTATATAGATGGATGGATGTAGTGATAGATACTGTATATAGATGGATGTAGTGATAGATACTGTATATCGATGGATGGATGATGTAGTGATATATTCTGTACATAGATGGATGGATGGATGGATGGATGGATGGATGTAGTGATAGATTCTGTATATAGATGGATGATGGATGTAGTGATAGAGTCTCTACATAGATGGATGATGGATGTAGTGATAGACTGTCCATAGATGGATGGAAATATTGATAGATATTGTATATAGATGGATGGATGTAGTGATAGATACTGTATATAGATGGATGGATGTAGTGATAGATACTGTATATAGATGGATGGATGTAGTGATAGATACTGTATGTAGATGGATGATGTAGTGATAGATACTGTATGTAGATGGATGGATGTAGTGATAGATACTGTATGTAGATGGATGGATGTAGTGATAGATACTGTATATAGATGGATGGATGTAGTGATAGATACTGTATATAGATGGATGGATGTAGTGATAGATACTGTATGTAGATGGATGGATGTAGTGATAGATACTGTATGTAGATGGATGGATGTAGTGATAGATACTGTATATAGATGGATGTAGTGATAGATACTGTATATCGATGGATGGATGATGTAGTGATATATTTTGTACATAGATGGATGGATGGATGGATGGATGTAGTGAAAGATTCTGTATATAGATGGATGATGGATGTAGTGATAGAGTCTCTACATAGATGGATGATGGATGTAGTGATAGACTGTACATAGATGGATGGATGGAAATATTGATAGATACTGTATATAGATGGATGGATGTAGTGATAGATACTGTATGTAGATGGATGGATGTAGTGATAGATACTGTATATAGATGGATGGATGTAGTGATAGATACTGTATGTAGATGGATGGATGTAGTGATAGATACTGTATGTAGATGGATGGATGTAGTGATAGATACTGTATGTAGATGGATGGATGTAGTGATAGATACTGTATGTAGATGGATGGATGTAGTGATAGATTCTGTATATAGATGGATGGATGTAGTGATATATTCGGTATATAGACAGATGGATGTAGTGATAGATACTGTATATAGATGGATGGATGTAGTGACAGATTCTGTATATAGATGGATGGATGTAGTGATAGATACTGTATATAGATGGATGGATGTAGTGATAGATACTGTATATCGATGGATGGATGATGTAGTGATATATTCTGTACATAGATGGATGGATGTAGTGATAGATACTGTATGTAGATGGATGGATGTAGTGATAGATACTGTATATAGATGAATTGATGTAGTGATAGATACTGTATGTAGATGGATGGATGTAGTGATAGATACTGTATGTAGATGGATGAATAAATGCATGTGTAGGTTAGTAGACGAGCAGATGGATGTAGTGATAGATACTGTATATAGATGGATGTAGTGATAGATATTGTATATAGATGGGTGTAATGATAGATACTGTATATAGATGGATGGATGTAGTGATAGATACTGTATGTTGATGGATGGATGTAGTGATAGATAATGTATATAGATGAATGGATGTAGTGATAGATACTGTATATAGATGGATGGATGTAGTGATAGATACTGTATATTGATGGATGGAAATATTGATAGATACTGTATATAGATGGATGGATGTAGTGATAGATACTGTATATAGATGAATGGATGTAGTGATAGATACTGTATATAGATGGATGGATGTAGTGATAGATACTGTATATAGATGGATGATGGATGTAGTGATAGAGTCTCTACATAGATGGATGATGGATGTAGTGATAGACTGTACATAGATGGATGGATGGAAATATTGATAGATACTGTATATAGATGGATGGATGTAGTGATAGATACTGTATGTAGATGGATGGATGTAGTGATAGATACTGTATATAGATGGATGGATGTAGTGATAGATACTGTATGTAGATGGATGGATGTAGTGATAGATACTGTATGTAGATGGATGGATGTAGTGATAGATACTGTATGTAGATGGATGGATGTAGTGATAGATACTGTATGTAGATGGATGGATGTAGTGATATATTCGGTATATAGACAGATGGATGTAGTGATAGATACTGTATATAGATGGATGGATGTAGTGATAGATACTGTATATAGATGGATGGATGTAGTGATAGATACTGTATATCGATGGATGGATGATGGATGTAGTGATAGATACTGTATATAGATGGATGGATGTAGTGATAGATACTGTATATAGATGGATGGATGTAGTGATAGATACTGTATGTAGATGGATGGATGTAGTGATAGATACTGTATATAGATGGATGGATGTAGTGATAGATTCTGTATATAGATGGATGGATGTAGTGATAGATTCTGTATATAGATGGATGGATGTAGTGATAGATACTGTATATAGATGGATGGATGTAGTGATAGATACTGTATGTAGATGGATGGATGTAGTGATAGATACTGTATATAGATGAATGGATGTAGTGATAGATACTGTATGTAGATGGATGGATGTAGTGATAGATACTGTATGTAGATGGATGGATGTAGTGATAGATACTGTATGTAGATGGATGGATGTAGTGATAGATACTGTATATCGATGGATGGATGATGTAGTGATATATTCTGTACATAGATGGATGGATGGATGGAAATATTGATAGATACTGTATATAGATGGATGGATGTAGTGATAGATACTGTATATAGATGGATGGATGTAGTGATAGATACTGTATGTAGATGGATGGATATAGTGATAGATACTGTATATAGATGAATGGATGTAGTGATAGATACTGTATGTAGATGGATGGATGTAGTGATAGATACTGTATGTAGATGGATGAATAAATGCATGTGTAGGTTAGTAGACGAGCAGATGGATGTAGTGATAGATACTGTATATAGATGGATGTAGTGATATATATTGTATATAGATGGGTGTAATGATAGATACTGTATATAGATGGATGGATGTAGTGATAGATACTGTATGTTGATGGATGGATGTAGTGATAGATACTGTATATAGATGAATGGATGTAGTGATAGATACTGTTTATAGATGTATGGATGTAGTGATAGATACTGTATATAGATGGATGGAAATATTGATAGATACTGTATATAGATGGATGGATGTAGTGATAGATACTGTATATAGATGAATGGATGTAGTGATAGATACTGTATATAGATGGATGGATGTAGTGATAGATACTGTATGTAGATGGATGGATGTAGTGATAGATACTGTATATAGATGGATGGATGTAGTGATAGATACTGTATATAGATGGATGGATGTAGTGATAGATACTGTATGTAGATGGATGGATGTAGTGATAGATACTGTATGTAGATGGATGAATAAATGCATGTGTAGGTTAGTAGACGAGCAGATGGATGTAGTGATAGATACTGTATATAGATGGATGGATGTAGTGATAGATACTGTATGTAGATGGATGGATGTAGTGATAGATACTGTATGTAGATGGATGAATAAATGCATGTGTAGGTTAGTAGACGAGCAGATGGATGTAGTGATAGATACTGTATATAGATGGATGTAGTGATAGATATTGTATATAGATGGGTGTAATGATAGATACTGTATATAGATGGATGGATGATGTAGTGATATATTCTGTACATAGATGGATGGATGGATGGAAATATTGATAGATACTGTATATAGATGGATGGATGTAGTGATAGATACTGTATATAGATGGATGTATGTAGTGATAGATACTGTATGTAGATGGATGGATGTAGTGATAGATACTGTATGTAGATGGATGGATGTAGTGATAGATACTGTATGTAGATGGATGGATGTAGTGATAGATACTGTATGTAGATGGATGGATGTAGTGATAGATACTGTATATAGATGGATGGATGTAGTGATAGATTCTGTATATAGATGGATGGATGTAGTGATATATTCGGTATATAGACAGATGGATGTAGTGATAGATACTGTATATAGATGGATGGATGTAGTGACAGATTCTGTATATAGATGGATGGATGTAGTGATAGATACTGTATATAGATGGATGGATGTAGTGATAGATACTGTATATCGATGGATGGATGATGTAGTGATATATTCTGTACATAGATGGATGGATGTAGTGATAGATACTGTATGTAGATGGATGGATGTAGTGATAGATACTGTATATAGATGAATTGATGTAGTGATAGATACTGTATGTAGATGGATGGATGTAGTGATAGATACTGTATGTAGATGGATGAATAAATGCATGTGTAGGTTAGTAGACGAGCAGATGGATGTAGTGATAGATACTGTATATAGATGGATGTAGTGATAGATATTGTATATAGATGGGTGTAATGATAGATACTGTATATAGATGGATGGATGTAGTGATAGATACTGTATGTTGATGGATGGATGTAGTGATAGATACTGTATATAGATGAATGGATGTAGTGATAGATACTGTATATAGATGGATGGATGTAGTGATAGATACTGTATATTGATGGATGGAAATATTGATAGATACTGTATATAGATGGATGGATGTAGTGATAGATACTGTATATAGATGAATGGATGTAGTGATAGATACTTTATATAGATGGATGGATGTAGTGATAGATACTGTATATAGATGGATGATGGATGTAGTGATAGAGTCTCTACATAGATGGATGATGGATGTAGTGATAGACTGTACATAGATGGATGGATGGAAATATTGATAGATACTGTATATAGATGGATGGATGTAGTGATAGATACTGTATGTAGATGGATGGATGTAGTGATAGATACTGTATATAGATGGATGGATGTAGTGATAGATACTGTATGTAGATGGATGGATGTAGTGATAGATACTGTATGTAGATGGATGGATGTAGTGATAGATACTGTATGTAGATGGATGGATGTAGTGATAGATACTGTATGTAGATGGATGGATGTAGTGATATATTCGGTATATAGACAGATGGATGTAGTGATAGATACTGTATATAGATGGATGGATGTAGTGATAGATACTGTATATAGATGGATGGATGTAGTGATAGATACTGCATGTAGATGGATGATGGATGTAGTGATAGATACTGTATATAGATGGATGGATGTAGTGATATATTCGGTATATAGATGGATGGATGTAGTGATATATTCTGTATATAGATGGATGGATGTAGTGATAGATACTGTATGTAGATGGATGGATGTAGTGATAGATACTGTATATAGATGGATGGATGTAGTGATATATTCTGTATATAGATGGATGGATGTAGTGATATATTCGGTATATAGACAGATGGATGTAGTGATAGATACTGTATATAGATGGATGGATGTAGTGATAGATACTGTATATAGATGGATGGATGTAGTGATAGATACTGTATATAGATGGATGGATGTAGTGATAGATACTGTATATCGATGGATGGATGATGGATGTAGTGATAGATACTGTATATAGATGGATGGATGTAGTGATAGATACTGTATGTAGATGGATGGATGTAGTGATAGATACTGTATGTAGATGGATGGATGTAGTGATAGATACTGTATATAGATGAATGGATGTAGTGATAGATACTGTATATAGATGGATGGATGTAGTGATAGATACTGTATGTTGATGGATGGATGTAGTGATAGATACTGTATATAGATGAATGGATGTAGTGATAGATACTGTATATAGATGGATGGATGTAGTGATAGATACTGTATATTGATGGATGGAAATATTGATAGATACTGTATATAGATGGATGGATGTAGTGATAGATACTGTATATAGATGAATGGATGTAGTGATAGATACTGTATATAGATGGATGGATGTAGTGATAGATACTGTATATAGATGGATGATGGATGTAGTGATAGAGTCTCTACATAGATGGATGATGGATGTAGTGATAGACTGTACATAGATGGATGGATGGAAATATTGATAGATACTGTATATAGATGGATGGATGTAGTGATAGATACTGTATGTAGATGGATGGATGTAGTGATAGATACTGTATATAGATGGATGGATGTAGTGATAGATACTGTATATAGATGAATGGATGTAGTGATAGATACTGTATATAGATGGATGGATGTAGTGATAGATACTGTATATTGATGGATGGAAATATTGATAGATACTGTATATAGATGGATGGATGTAGTGATAGATACTGTATATAGATGAATGGATGTAGTGATAGATGCTGTATATAGATGGATGGATGTAGTGATAGATACTGTATATAGATGGATGATGGATGTAGTGATAGAGTCTCTACATAGATGGATGATGGATGTAGTGATAGACTGTACATAGATGGATGGATGGAAATATTGATAGATACTGTATATAGATGGATGGATGTAGTGATAGATACTGTATGTAGATGGATGGATGTAGTGATAGATACTGTATATAGATGGATGGATGTAGTGATAGATACTGTATGTAGATGGATGGATGTAGTGATAGATACTGTATGTAGATGGATGGATGTAGTGATAGATACTGTATATAGATGAATGGATGTAGTGATAGATACTGTATATAGATGGATGGATGTAGTGATAGATACTGTATATTGATGGATGGAAATATTGATAGATACTGTATGTAGATGGATGGATGTAGTGATAGATACTGTATGTTGATGGATGGATGTAGTGATAGATACTGTATATAGATGAATGGATGTAGTGATAGATACTGTATATAGATGGATGGATGTAGTGATAGATACTGTATATTGATGGATGGAAATATTGATAGATACTGTATATAGATGGATGGATGTAGTGATTGATACTGTATATAGATGAATGGATGTAGTGATAGATACTGTATATAGATGGATGGATGTAGTGATAGATACTGTATATAGATGGATGATGGATGTAGTGATAGAGTCTCTACATAGATGGATGATGGATGTAGTGATAGACTGTACATAGATGGATGGATGGAAATATTGATAGATACTGTATATAGATGGATGGATGTAGTGATAGATACTGTATGTAGATGGATGGATGTAGTGATAGATACTGTATATAGATGGATGGATGTAGTGATAGATACTGTATGTAGATGGATGGATGTAGTGATAGATACTGTATGTAGATGGATGGATGTAGTGATAGATACTGTATGTAGATGGATGGATGTAGTGATAGATACTGGATGTAGATGGATGGATGTAGTGATATATTCGGTATATAGACAGATGGATGTAGTGATAGATACTGTATATAGATGGATGGATGTAGTGATAGATACTGTATATAGATGGATGGATGTAGTGATAGATACTGCATGTAGATGGATGATGGATGTAGTGATAGATACTGTATATAGATGGATGGATGTAGTGATATATTCGGTATATAGATGGATGGATGTAGTGATAGATACTGTATATAGATGGATGGATGTAGTGATAGATACTGTATATAGATGGATGGATGTAGTGATAGATACTGTATGTAGATGGATGGATGTAGTGATAGATACTGTATATAGATGGATGGATGTAGTGATAGATTCTGTATATAGATGGATGGATGTAGTGATAGATTCTGTATATAGATGGATGGATGTAGTGATAGATACTGTATATCGATGGATGGATGATGTAGTGATATATTCTGTACATAGATGGATGGATGGATGGAAATATTGATAGATACTGTATATAGATGGATGGATGTAGTGATAGATACTGTATATAGATGGATGGATGTAGTGATAGATACTGTATGTAGATGGATGGATGTAGTGATAGATACTGTATATAGATGAATGGATGTAGTGATAGATACTGTATGTAGATGGATGGATGTAGTGATAGATACTGTATGTAGATGGATGAATAAATGCATGTGTAGGTTAGTAGACGAGCAGATGGATGTAGTGATAGATACTGTATATAGATGGATGTAGTGATATATATTGTATATAGATGGGTGTAATGATAGATACTGTATATAGATGGATGGATGTAGTGATAGATACTGTATGTTGATGGATGGATGTAGTGATAGATACTGTATATAGATGAATGGATGTAGTGATAGATACTGTTTATAGATGTATGGATGTAGTGATAGATACTGTATATAGATGGATGGAAATATTGATAGATACTGTATATAGATGGATGGATGTAGTGATAGATACTGTATATAGATGAATGGATGTAGTGATAGATACTGTATATAGATGGATGGATGTAGTGATAGATACTGTATGTAGATGGATGGATGTAGTGATAGATACTGTATATAGATGGATGGATGTAGTGATAGATACTGTATATAGATGGATGGATGTAGTGATAGATCCTGTATATAGATGGATGGATGTAGTGATAGATACTGTATGTAGATGGATGGATGTAGTGATAGATACTGTATGTAGATGGATGAATAAATGCATGTGTAGGTTAGTAGACGAGCAGATGGATGTAGTGATAGATACTGTATATAGATGGATGTAGTGATAGATATTGTATATAGATGGGTGTAATGATAGATACTGTATATAGATGGATGGATGATGTAGTGATATATTCTGTACATAGATGGATGGATGGATGGAAATATTGATAGATACTGTATATAGATGGATGGATGTAGTGATAGATACTGTATATAGATGGATGGATGTAGTGATAGATACTGTATGTAGATGGATGGATGTAGTGATAGATACTGTATGTAGATGGATGGATGTAGTGATAGATACTGTATGTAGATGGATGGATGTAGTGATAGATACTGTATGTAGATGGATGGATGTAGTGATACTGTATATAGATGGATGGATGTAGTGACAGATACTGTATATAGATGGATGGATGTAGTGATAGATTCTGTATATAGATGGATGGATGTAGTGATAGATTCTGTATATAGATGGATGGATGTAGTGATAGATACTGTATATAGATGGATGGATGTAGAGATAGATACTGTATATCGATGGATGGATGATGTAGTGATATATTCTGTACATAGATGGATGGATGTAGTGATAGATACTGTATGTAGATGGATGGATGTAGTGATAGATACTGTATATAGATGAATTGATGTAGTGATAGATACTGTATGTAGATGGATGGATGTAGTGATAGATACTGTATGTAGATGGATGAATAAATGCATGTGTAGGTTAGTAGACGAGCAGATGGATGTAGTGATAGATACTGTATATAGATGGATGTAGTGATAGATATTGTATATAGATGGGTGTAATGATAGATACTGTATATAGATGGATGGATGTAGTGATAGATACTGTATGTTGATGGATGGATGTAGTGATAGATACTGTATATAGATGAATGGATGTAGTGATAGATACTGTATATAGATGGATGGATGTAGTGATAGATACTGTATATTGATGGATGGAAATATTGATAGATACTGTATATAGATGGATGGATGTAGTGATAGATACTGTATATAGATGAATGGATGTAGTGATAGATACTGTATATAGATGGATGGATGTAGTGATAGATACTGTATATAGATGGATGATGGATGTAGTGATAGAGTCTCTACATAGATGGATGATGGATGTAGTGATAGACTGTACATAGATGGATGGATGGAAATATTGATAGATACTGTATATAGATGGATGGATGTAGTGATAGATACTGTATGTAGATGGATGGATGTAGTGATAGATACTGTATATAGATGGATGGATGTAGTGATAGATACTGTATGTAGATGGATGGATGTAGTGATAGATACTGTATGTAGATGGATGGATGTAGTGATAGATACTGTATGTAGATGGATGGATGGAGTGATAGATACTGTATGTAGATGGATGGATGTAGTGATATATTCGGTATATAGACAGATGGATGTAGTGATAGATACTGTATATAGATGGATGGATGTAGTGATAGATACTGTATATAGATGGATGGATGTAGTGATAGATACTGCATGTAGATGGATGATGGATGTAGTGATAGATACTGTATATAGATGGATGGATATAGTGATATATTCGGTATATAGATGGATGGATGTAGTGATATATTCTGTATATAGATGGA
This sequence comes from Oncorhynchus clarkii lewisi, assembly GCF_045791955.1. Classification (NCBI taxonomy): domain Eukaryota; kingdom Metazoa; phylum Chordata; class Actinopteri; order Salmoniformes; family Salmonidae; genus Oncorhynchus; species Oncorhynchus clarkii. The sequence continues at coordinate 43,730,530 of NC_092167.1, read as the reverse complement.
TGGATGTAGTGATAGATACTGTATGTAGATGGATGGATGTAGTGATAGATACTGTATATAGATGGATGGATGTAGTGATATATTCTGTATATAGATGGATGGATGTAGTGATATATTCGGTATATAGACAGATGGATGTAGTGATAGATACTGTATATAGATGGATGGATGTAGTGATAGATACTGTATATAGATGGATGGATGTAGTGATAGATACTGTATATCGATGGATGGATGATGGATGTAGTGATAGATACTGTATATAGATGGATGGATGTAGTGATAGATACTGTATATAGATGGATGGATGTAGTGATAGATACTGTATGTAGATGGATGGATGTAGTGATAGATACTGTATATAGATGGATGGATGTAGTGATAGATTCTGTATATAGATGGATGGATGTAGTGATAGATTCTGTATATAGATGGATGGATGTAGTGATAGATACTGTATATCGATGGATGGATGATGTAGTGATATATTCTGTACATAGATGGATGGATGGATGGAAATATTGATAGATACTGTATATAGATGGATGGATGTAGTGATAGATACTGTATATAGATGGATGGATGTAGTGATAGATACTGTATGTAGATGGATGGATGTAGTGATAGATACTGTATATAGATGAATGGATGTAGTGATAGATACTGTATGTAGATGGATGGATGTAGTGATAGATACTGTATGTAGATGGATGAATAAATGCATGTGTAGGTTAGTAGACGAGCAGATGGATGTAGTGATAGATACTGTATATAGATGGATGTAGTGATATATATTGTATATAGATGGGTGTAATGATTGATACTGTATATAGATGGATGGATGTAGTGATAGATACTGTATGTAGATGGATGGATGTAGTGATAGATACTGTATATAGATGGATGGATGTAGTGATAGATACTGTATATAGATGGATGGATGTAGTGATAGATACTGTATATAGATGGATGGATGTAGTGATAGATACTGTATGTAGATGGATGGATGTAGTGATAGATACTGTATGTAGATGGATGAATAAATGCATGTGTAGGTTAGTAGACGAGCAGATGGATGTAGTGATAGATACTGTATATAGATGGATGTAGTGATAGATATTGTATATAGATGGGTGTAATGATAGATACTGTATATAGATGGATGAATAAATGCATGTGTAGGTTAGTAGACGAGCAGATGGATGGAAATATTGCTAGATACTGTATATAGATGGATGGATGTAGTGATAGATACTGTATATAGATGAATGGATGTCGTGATAGATACTGTATGTAGATGGATGGATGTAGTGATAGATACTGTATGTAGATGGATGAATAAATGCATGTGTAGGTTAGTAGACGAGCAGATGGATGGATGTAGTGATAGATACTGTATGTAGATGGATGGATGTAGTGATAGATACTGTATATAGATGGATGAATAAATGCATGTGTAGGTTAGTAGACGAGCAGATGGATGTTCAGACAGACAGACGGACGGACAGACAGGCGGACGGACGGACAGACGCCTCACCTTGATGTCGTCTCCTTCTTGCCAGGAAGTTCTAGAGGCTGTAAAACAGTCATGCATTATGTTACAAACCACACTCCTGCTGTAGTACATTACTGTAGAACCTGTCACATCACAGTCACTGTACCGGGCCGTACCACACATCTGTCTACCAGCTACCTTACAGTACGCACAGAAAGACTGCCTCCTACAATAAATCAACTCCACACTATGACATCATCATTCCGAGACAGCCTGTCGAGAATCTCCAAATGGGTCATGGCATAGTTACAGTACTGTTGTATAGCTAACTATTACTCGAATGTATAGTATGAATTCAACTAGCACTAAACCGTTTGCTCAAATGGCCAGTTTATGAGACAGAAAGTGTGCCTATTTACTGGGAATAGCTGGTGAAATAGTTGGTTTTTTTAATGCAGTAAAACGACACACGTAAATGCATGCTCTTGTTCATGAGATCATGCCTGCTAGAATATATACAAACCAAACTGAAAACTGTTACTCATAAATTGAGAATAATGTCACATTCTACATATGGCTGTGATTTAGTCATATTTCATATATATTGTAGATGTTGAAGAGCTGTAGAATAATCATTCATTGTGTAGCCAGAAGATTATACAACACATGCATTCTTATGTTCTAAGGGATTTTGGGCATCTACACACTCACACATAGAAACACCAAATAGAAACACGACATACACAAAGGGTTAAGTGGAACAGGAAGTGACCAAGACACCATCAGCACCACAACACCAAGTGAGTCATGTTCTCGACCAATCACAATGGACACAACACATGTACTAGTAGAACCAATGAGCTACTCAGATGGGTACGGTCAGGCATGTAGGAATGAGCCGAAACATAATCACAAAGGTGTAAGAAACAGAAAAGGATGAATCAAATATTATTAAAATATGTTATAAAATATTGAATATGGCCATTACAGTTTTCAATGTCAGGCTTTCAACTCAGGCAACAATGAAGTGGATTGTAATTTAGATACTAGATCACATGTGATCACATGTCCCTGTATATGGCTACGGTTGAGACAGGGAGCAAAAGAGGTCCTAACCTCATCAGTGTGTTATGGACCACTATATACAGTGGTCCATTAACTAGGCAAGACAGTTAAGAACAAATTCTTATTTACAATGAGGGTCTACCCCGGCCAAATGTGATACAGCCTGGATTTGAACCAGGTACTATAGACCACTGCGCCACTCGGGAGCCCACTATGCTGCAACGTTACTGCACATTTCAAGATGGCTACTTGAATTGGTTGCAGTGACTCTGTTGCCTGAGTTCTAAAGCCTTGTCCGTTGAATAAGACTGGACAGAATAATGGGTCAAATAGAAAGGAATAGGATGAAGTTGCCCTATAGACACTGATCTTAGATCGGTTTCATGTTCCCCCCTAATGGTTAGAGTGGGAGGAGGAAGCTGATCCTAGATCTGTGTTTTATGGGCATTTTCTACTAGGAGCGTATGGTGACAGGTGTCATGCGACGCATCGTGCAGAGACCAGACCAGGAAGTTAGACCAGGAAGTAGAGGAAGAGAGTGGACTGTACCATGCTGTCTGTAGATAGGGGGTTTTCTATAGATATTATCTATCTTGACCTTAGTCTCTGAAGATGAGAGGAGAGTAAAAGGAGAGTAAAATGAAAGAAGCCCAGGATAAGAGAGAAAGAAAGAGAGAGAGGGTGAAAAAGAAGCATGAGTTAACGGTTATTGAGGGATGGAATAGTCTAAGAAGCAGCGGAACGATAGGGGCAGCATACTTCATGGTAGATTCAATACGCCATATGCCATTTTGGTTAGAACTGGCACGACAGACACATCATCACTTGTTGTCATTGCAACATTCAAAAACATGTCATTTTGATCATTTAATGATCCTGTGGTCATGTGAAGCTGAAACCCATGGAAAGATATTTCCAGAACAATGGTAATTGTTGATCAATGTCGTATCCAACAATAAATGCACTAATGGCAGAGTCATGAATAATATACATGTTTATATATTTTCCCTAATTACAACACATCATTCATTACTGCATCTAGAGCAAATATAACAAGCATCATAACAAACAAATAAACACATCAAACAATAAACAAAAGGGCAAATGATTCAATTCAAATTATTCAATTCAAATGATTCAACTCAACTGATTCAACTCAAATGATTCAATTCAAATGATTCAACTCAAATGATTCAACTCAAATTATTTAATTCAACTGATTCAATTAAAGAAATGGGGCAAAGTGACTCTTTCTACCCATAATTGACACAATATGCCTGTTCCAAGCTGACCCAGTCCATCAAACGTTCAGTGACAGAGACACTTAGCTAGCAACAACTGCAATACATTAACTAAACTCCAATCTTTTTAGGATAAATAATGAATGAAATACAACACATGTGGGTCATTTTCTACCCTGTTTCAGCCACTGCCAGCACCGCTGAACAATACACATATGAAAGCCATAAAAACAATGGTTAGAAAACACATTAAGTATATAATCACTTTGTTCATTTATTTACATCAACTCCATCCAAGTATGGGACTTTTTTTTCCATATGGCTGAGTGACACTGTAAAAGTCAATGGAAACAGGATGGATCAAAAGGAGATGTTACGAGAAGAGTCAGTTACATCCAATGAGTCTTATCAAAGGATGGTTGACAGAATAGGATGCCGGGTCAAAGACTTAGACTTCTCATCGTTGTGTCTGTGACAGTAGACTCTCCATTTTAAAGTAGTCAATATCTTCTTCTACTACTTCTATGAGCTGGGAAACAAACTGAAAGGGTGTAGTAGGATATTTATAGAAGTGATTTGAAAAATCTTTCAAAAACTTCCAATAGAAGTAGTTGATTTTAGCCGCATTTTTTGAAAACACACAAATACACAGTAACTAAATATTTATATAAGAAAAATTCAATGTATTTGCATAATAAGAGGATATGAGGATGTTGATACAATGTCTGTGTTAGTGGGTGAGATTCTAACAAATGTCTATTACCTGTGAAACTGAAGACACATTCAGCATTCAGATTTAGACATACCTCAACACATAGTATATAATAGATCACAACATACCTCAACATATAGTATATAATAGAGCACAACATACCTCAACATATAGTATATAATAGATCACAACATACCTCAACATATAGTATATAATAGATCACAACATACCTCAACATATAGTATATAATAGATCACAACATACCTCAACATATAGTATATAATAGATCACAACATACCTCAACAGGGAGAAAAAGGGAGAAAGAGAGAATCAGAGAGAAACATACATTTAGAAAGAGAGAGGGAAAGGAGACGGATAGATTGAGGGAAAGGAGACGGATAGATTGAGGGAAAGGAGACGGATAGATTGAGGGAAAGGAGACGGATAGATTGAGGGACAGTGAGACAGACAGATTGGGGGACAGTGAGACAGACTGATTGAGGGACAGTGAGACAGACAGATTGGGGGACAGTTAGACGGATAGATTGTGGGACAGTGAGACAGACAGATTGGGGGACAGTGAGACAGACAGATTGGGGGACAGTGAGACAGACAGATTGGGGGACAGTGAGACAGACTGATTGAGGGACAGTGAGACAGACAGATTGAGGGACAGTGAGACAGACAGAGAGGGAGTCAGAAGTACTATGGACAGGATAAGTCCGGAAGAAACCATTTGACAGGGATACAGACACTGACACAGGAAGACAGGGATAACAGAGAAGGGTCTCCCCCAGACATCAGATATATCTACTTAGATCTGTTACCTAGACAGACCTGGACAGAGACAGCAAACAGATGGCATGGTCCAATAGAGAGAGAGGTTGTGTTGGGGGGGTCAAGGGTCATGGATTCTAAGGTGAGAGGTCGAAGTGAAACAGCAAACCTACCTGGTACGTGGAAATGCCTGGGAGTTGCCACATAGGTGAAGGAGGGAGATTTGCCATCGGAATACGTGGACAAACTGGGGGTACTCCGACCACTTTCACTACCTCCAATGGGGAAAGGATGGGGAGGGACGGGGACGGGGGGGGGGGGGGAGAGAAAGAGTCGTGGACAAAAGAGGGGGGGGGGGGGGGGGCAAGGAATTATGCTGTTATGCTTATTTGTCAAAGCTTTAATTATGAAGCTGATCTACCATTATATAACTAACTGACTTGATTACCCAGCAGCCATTAGTGTTGGACCATGAGTTTTTCTGGATCTGTTATGCAGACCAGGAAAACCTCCCGGCTCTTGTTATTGGTAAAGGCTCATATCCATATCATAAAGCATGACTTAATCATGACTATAGCATGATTGAAGCTTATGAAAATCTTAAAAAGGCAGAGTGCTCTAAAATAAAATGTAGTTGGCTAGCTATAGGCTTTACAGGTAACAGCAATGCATTGTGGACATGAACACATGTTGAAAACGTAAAACGGTTTTACTTCCAACTGAAAGTAAGTGTGATTATGTGATTGCCACAGTCCATCAGAACGCATTGTGTCACACGGGCTGGGTGATTAAGTCACTAGCCCCTTATAGGCCAAAACTAATAAACATCCACATAAGAGAACTTAGAGAAACAGAGGATGAGGGGAAAGAAAGACAAGAAAGAGGAGGAGGAAAAGAGGAGAGAAATTGTTATTTTCCTGAGCACAAACACACACACACTTCACTGGTCTTTGTGGGAGGAGCAAAGCAGTTGGGATGCAGGAGGATGATGTCACTCTGACACACACACACACACACACACACACACACACACACACACACACTCACACACACACACACACACACACACACACACACACACACACACACACACAGGCGTTAGTGCAGAGCAGCTCCTCCACACATCTGGAGCTGAGGCAGGACTCTGAGCCCGGGGGAGAGGTGAGGGAGGGGGGTACTGGGGGTTCGAGGGATGACCCTCAGCAATGTCATACAGACACTCAGCTTATCTCCGAATAAGCATTTCACAAGTGGTAGCAATCCACTATTCAGGAAGTAATCATGTAATGTTGATACAGTTGTCATTGCATCATTCGCATAAATTCAAGGAGTGGATTTTCTTTCGGTCATTGCACTCGCTTTCTCTCTTCTGCTGTCTCTACCTCACTACCTCCTTCACTCTCTCTCACATCATCCATTAGTAGTGTTGAAACCAAGCATCTAACAATAATCCACAATTATCAAATTACAGCACCACCACCACTTCACCACTCCTCCCTTCCATTCCCTCATTCCTTTCTTCTGTTTCATCTTCGTCCGCTGGGAACTGTACGTTCCATCTCTCCGCCTTTTCATGGGAAAACCACCAAACCCTGGGCAGCGTGCTCTGATCCACAGTACTAACGCTCAGCTGTCTATCTCTCTCCCTCGGTTTCCCCCTCCTTCTCAAGGCTCTTTCCCCCCTCCGTCTTTATCAGCCCAAAAGTGACCCTCTTCCAACCCGTATGCAACCGTATTACTTTAGCTCTTTCACCCTCCTTTACCCTCTCCCTCTTCCTAACGCATTGAGGCTAGATATTATCAGCCCAAAAAACAGAGACATCCCTCCAGTTATCTCCAGACCAAAGATATCCCTCCAGTTATCTCCAAACCAGAGATATCCCTCCAGTTATCTCCAAACCAGAGATATCCCTCCAGTTATCTCCAAACCAGAGATATCCCTCCAGTTATCTCCAAACCAGAGATATCCCTCCAGTTATCTCCAAACCAGAGATATCCCTCCAGTTATCTCCAAACCAGAGATATCCCTCCAGTTATCTCCAAACCAGAGATATCCCTCCAGTTATCTCCAAACCAGAGATATCCCTCCAGTTATCTCAAAACCAGAGATATCCCTCCAGTTATCTCCAAACCAGAGATATCCCTCCAGTTATCTCCAAACCAGAGATATCCCTCCAGTTATCTCCAAACCAGAGATATCCTTCCATTTATCTCCAAACCAGAGATATCCCTCCAGTTATCTCCAAACCAGAGATACCCCTCCAGTTATCTCCAAACCAGAGATATCCCTCCAGTTATCTCCAAACCAAAGATATCCCTCCAGTTATCTCCAAACCAGAGATATCCCTCCAGTTATCTCCAATGTCCTTAAGAGTCCCAAGCTCTAAAAGTCCTGGGGAACAAGCCAGCCCATCACTGGGAAACGTATCATGGTGTGTCTTCAGTGATAAAACTCCAGGACCAGTAAAAATAGCTAATGGGTATCTGAGGAGGTCTCTGTGGTTTGGCTTTGTCTGCTGAGGCTTTAGAGGAGCATGTAGCTAAGCCCGCTGAGGCTTTAGAGGAGCATGAAGCTAAGTCCTGCTGAGGCTTTAGAAGAGCATGTAGCTAAGTCCTGCTGAGGCTTTAGAAGAGCATGTAGCTAAGTCCTGCTGAGGCTTTAGAGGAGCATGTAGCTAAGTCCTGCTGAGGCTTTAGAGGAGCATGAAGCTAAGTCCTACTGAGGCTTTAGAGGAGCATGTAGCTAAGTCCTGCTGAGGCTTTAGAGGAGCATGTAGCTAAGTCCTGCTTAGGCTTTAGAGGAGCATGTAGCTAATTCCTGCTGAGGCTTTAGAGGAGCATGAAGCTAAGTCCTACTGAGGCTTTAGAGGAGCATGAAGTTAAGCGATCCCTTTTTCTGATCTCCTTTCTGAGGGAAACTGCACGTTTTCATACCTACTCCTGCACATGTGTACTTGTCAAGGTTTCATACCTACTCCTGCACACGTGTACTTGTCAAGGTTTCATACCTACTCCTGCACACGTGTACTTGTCAAGGTTTCATACCTACTCCTGCACATGTGTACTTGTCAAGGTTTCATACCTACTCCTGCACATGTGTACTTGTCAAGGTTTCATACCTACTCCTGCACACATGTACTTGTCAAGGTTTCATACCTACTCCTGCACATGTGTACTTGTCAAGGTTTCATACATACTCCTGCACACGTGTACTTGTCAAGGTTTCATACCTACTCCTGCACACGTGTACTTGTCAAGGTTTCATACCTACTCCTGCACACGTGTACTTGTCAAGGTTTCATACCTACTCCTGCACACGTGTACTTGTCAAGGTTTCATACCTACTCCTGCACATGTGTACTTGTCAAGGTTTCATACCTACTCCTGCACATGTGTACTTGTCAAGGTTTCATACCTACTCCTGCACACGTGTACTTGTCAAGGTTTCATACCTACTCCTGCACATGTGTACTTGTCAAGGTTTCATACCTACTCCTGCACACGTGTACTTGTCAAGGTTTCATACCTACTCCTGAACATGTGTACTTGTCAAGGTTTCATACCTACTCCTGCACATGTGTACTTGTCAAGGTTTCATACCTACTCCTGCACATGTGTACTTGTCAAGGTTTCATACCTACTCCTACACATGTGTACTTGTCAAGGTTTCATACCTACTCCTGCACATGTGTACTTGTCAAGGTTTCATACCTACTCCTGCACACGTGTACTTGTCAAGGTTTCATACCTACTCCTGCACATGTGTACTTGTCAAGGTTTCATACCTACTCCTGCACACGTGTACTTGTCAAGGTTTCATACCTACTCCTGCACACGTGTACTTGTCAAGGTTTCATACCTACTCCTGCACACGTGTACTTGTCAAGGTTTCATACCTACTCCTGCACACGTGTACTTGTCAAGGTTTCATACCTACTCCTGCACACGTGTACTTGTCAAGGTTTCGATCGAGTCTAATATTTTGGTCAAATAAATTTATCCACAGATATCTTGTGTGACTCATCATGTGGTTCCAACCTTGACCTCAGATTTTACTATTATTTTAAATTTTACTATTATAATGTAGACGCCTCCACCCATACCCCCCCTGTCAGCAACCCTCCCACAATCATGAAACCAGCCACCTGCACTTTCACCCACTCACTCCATACACAACCACCACCTGACACCAAAGGTTTAAAGACCCGAAAGACACGGAATAACAATATGAACCTTTAAGGAAATGCTTGGTTCCCAAAATAACAACAACAACATTAAGACTAACAAGTAATCCATGTTAAGTCAAGGGCAAGCCAACAGTTCCGGTTACAAGTACAACACTTACATCCCACCAAACATAGAAAGTCATCCACCACCTTCTCCCCAAATATCAATATGTCAAGGATAACTGAAATACATACAAGTAATATCAAACATATCCACAATTACAGTAGGTTCCCATGCACAACAACAAGACTAAGACAACCTGAAGACAAAAAGAGAAACAACTTCCACAGACAATAGAAAGGGCAAGCAGAAACAGACTTAAGGGGTCCCAACACACAACCTTGATGCACACCAAGAAAACCCAGCAGTACACTGGGAGAAAGAGACACAGAGAGATAGAGACCAGGGGGATCTGGTGCGTTACCGTGACCGTGAGGAGGTAAATTGAGATGCAGGGACGTCTTAGGTTGAGATTCAGGTGGTAGTAGGGGGTCCTGTTTGAGGCCTAGGGGGTTGAGGGAGGGGCAGAGGGGGATGAGGGGGAGAAGGGGGAGAGGAAGCACAGGGAGGTGGTTTGACACGTCACACCTGTGTGGGGAGGGGAATCCTCGTGTAGGTTGAAGGAGGTAATATTACACCCTACTTGTGTGCAGAAAAAATAGTGAAACTCTGAAGGGGGTTGGTGGGGGTGCTGACATTAAACCACAAGTTTGATGTAGGACAACAATAGAATGCTCACGATGTCACTGTGACAACTGTCTACAGACATGTCGATAGACGCAGTATAAACCAGCCCTTAGTCTTGAAATCTTTGGTTGTTTACTAGACTACCGTACTCACTCTGTTTATCACATGGCCTCAAGTGAATCCTTAAAGAGATGGGGGTGGCTAAAGGCTTAAGAGGGTGTGAACGATGCTGAATGTGTGTAGACAAAGAAGAGCTCTCCAGTATGTGTACCAAAACGTTCAAGTTACAAGTTTATCAATTTTCAAAGGATGATTACTTTCCCATTGTTCCTCAACTGTAGTGTATGATGTACCATTTAGTAGCTATGAGTCTCTACTTGTTTTTTTTGTTTGTTTTTTTGTAACTTAAAAAAAAAAAACACAATTTCAAATTTTGCTACAAAAGACCGAATTGAGCCAGTCGGTCACATTTGTATACACAATAATTTTAAATCCATAGATTAGGAACAAATTAATTTAATTAAATATAACTGATCTCCTTATATTAACTGTAACTCCGTAAAGTCTTTGAAATTGTTTATATTTTTGTTCAGTGTATGTAAAACTGTTATTTCAAACCAACCATGCAGAAACACAGCACACAGGTCATAGGTCATAAAAGAGTAATTATGGGACTCATTGTGCTGCCGTTTGTTTTACTATTGATTAGTTGAATGTTTGTACACAGCCGGGGATGGAGGACATGCAGTATTATCAGAGCAATGGAACAGATGTACTCTAAAGGACACTGCACTCCATACCAGCGGACCCCTGGGTCCAGGGCAGCGTGCTAGGGCTAGGGAGGGACTAGCTACCTCTGAAGTAGGGCACATAGTTGTGCTGCTGGAGCACGGCCAGGGTGGTAGGGTTAAGGGGCAGAGGAGAGTTTCTGCCTCCAGGAGAGACTCTGCCACCAGGAGACATATTACCAGGCTGTGTCAACGGCCCAGGCACCTGCAGCCCCCCAGGGAACTTGGGGGGTAGACCCCTTGAGTAGTCCATGGGGAGGCAGGAGGAGTCCCTAGTCAAGGAGGAGAGGTACTTAGGCCCCCCTGTGTAGGCTGAGGGGTGGGGGAGGGAGCTGGAGTCAAGGGCCTGGCCATATCTATTACCCATTGCTTTACTGGCCATATAAAGATCCCCTGTAGGAGAAAATGGTTGAGGAGAAGGACAAGATGGTTTTTAGCGCACAGAGGACACTGCCAATAGTATTGTCCCCCACCCAATAGTAGATAAATCCTGTTCTTTACACATTCTGTGGTAATGCCATGTTATGTGATGGTACCACTTCATTCAAAGAGCAGAAAGGAATGAGATTTCATAAAATGTCGGAACAGGAAATTCAGTGAAGAAAAAAAATAACAGATTCTTAAAATAAACATGTGTTCTCTAAAGTAATAGAATTAACCAATCAAGATGACACCTAAATCAGGTTGCACTTTTTGGAATATGACCCAACATGGTAAAAATGACATCATGCAAATGCTGCATATTATTGACTACATTTGTAGATATGCATATCATTATAATAACGTATGATATTCATAATAGCTAAATACTTTTACTATACATTAACTATCATATACCGCATTTTACTGTGTTTTTAAAAAAAAATGTAAACTATTGCTAGCTGGCGGGTGAGGGAGGAGGGGTGAGGGAGGAGGGGGGGTACCTACCCGGCCTGCTGTAGTTCTGGGGGGAGCGAGAAGGGGTGTACCCTCCATACTTCCCCAGGGAGCTGTTGGAGCTGGGGCTGGAGGGCCTCCTCTGACGAGGAGACTTCTCTCCGTCACCCTGGAAACAAGGAAGGCAAGTGATGTCATAGTGATGTCATAGGGATGCCATACAAAGAGGGAAACTGATGTCATGGATAGAGACAAATCCGTAACACAGAACGTTCACTCACTCTTTAATCACAGTGTATGGCGCGAGGGAGAGGAGGAAAAGAGAGGGAGAGAGAGATATATATATATATTTATATGTATATATATATATATATATATATATATATATATATAGAGAGAGAGAGAGAGAAAGATATATATATATTTATATGTATATGTATATATATATTATATATATATATATAGAGAGAGAGAGAGAGAGAGATGTATATATATATATATATATATATGAGAGAAAGAGAGACAGAGAGAGAGAGAGAGAGATATATATATATTTATATGTATATATATATATATATATAGAGAGAGAGAAATATAGAGAGATAGAGAGAGAGAAATATAGAGAGAGAAAGAGAGTGAGAAAGAGAGAGAAGGCAGCTCCCTTGTTCCCTTCCTTGTCTCCTTACCTCTCCGTAGTGTCGTTCCTCTGAGGGGTAGCTGACGTAGGGACTGTAGGAGAGCATGTCTGGCCGGTCGATGTTGTAGATCGCCTTGATCTTTGGCAGAGCAGCAAGGTCTTTGTAGTCCAGCATCTCATCTCCTAGTTTGGCCTGGGACACAGAGGAAACACATAAAATCAGTATTTTAAATATCAACCACTCAATGGTCAATGGTATAGCACAGTTGAAATACTGTAGTCAAATTAGCACAGTGGACAACCCTGGTCCAGGAGACCTACAGGATGATGGGCAGGCTTTTGCTCCAGACCATCACTAACCCAAGTGAGTCAACCAATCAACTATTCATCATATGTAGTTGAATCAGGTGTTTTAATGCTGGGTTTGAACAAAACCCTGCACACAGTCACTGTTGCTCTTCTGGACCAGTGTTTGTGATCTCTGTTGTCCTGTGACTCCCTCTAGTGGCGAGGTGAGGTGGTGCTCACATAGATGACCCTGTTCGGAGAGCCAGACGCACTGGAGGCTGGGACAGAGGTGATGCTCTCAGAGGAAGTCCTGCTCACCTGGAAGACAGACAACAAGGAGTTAACTCTACTCATGATCAGAAAGGAGTGAGAGAGAGGTAGACATGGAGAGAAAGAGAGAGACATGTAATCACTCTTGAATTGAAAACTTACGCTTCACATTTCGACTCTCAACAAGTTTCTCGAACCAATGCCACTAACCTGAGGATAACTATGAGCCTTTGTTTACAAATAGCAGTGTGACAACAGAAGTAAACAACAGCCTCCTCTAGTCAAAAACAGCACGCAGCATCATTCACGGTGACAGCGGTGGTGACCTAAACAGTCTCCTGACACATTCCGTGACTGGGACGCCAGACAGACACAGTAGAGTTGTTCATTAGTGAAGCTCAGGTGGGTCAAAGTGATCCACGTCAACCATCTATTCAGGCGTTAGAGTTAGGCATGGGGCTAATTCCATTTCAACTTAATTCATCCCCTGAATTGAAATGGAATGGATCCAAACCCTGGTTATTAACATTCTACTACTGTCAGTCACTGTTTGGGTTGGATCACATGATCAGCCCAAGGGTAATGTGGGCGTGGCTAGCTACTGAGTGTAAAGCCTGTCAAGCGTCATGGGGTCAACCCCATGCAGAGGGTGCAGGTGAGGGGGTCTGGGCTGAACATGCATCACAAACCTGCTGCTCAGGGACGTCATTGACCTGTATCCGGACCTGCTTCTGGGAACGACAGGTGTATTACATTGGGGAGGGGAAGGGGAGAGAGCACTGATCTGGGACCAGGGCTTACTAACTTACTGCACAGTAAGTGAAATTATTAGGTGCCCTTTGTTCAGGTAATCAAGATCAACACAGTGTCAGTCAACACAGTCCCAGTTAACCCAGTTAACACAGTCCCAGTCAACACAGTCCCGGTTAACCCAGTTAACACAGTCCCAGTCAACACAGTCCCAGTTAACACAGTCCCAGTTAACAGTCAACACAGTCACAGTTAACACAGTCAACAAAGTCCCAGTTAACACAGTCCCAGTCAACACAGTCCCAGTCAACACAGTCCCAGTCAACACAGTCCCAGTCAACACAGTTAACACAGTCCCAGTTAACACAGTCCCAGTTAACACAGTCCCAGTCAACACAGTCCCAGTCAACACAGTCCCAGTTAACACAGACCCAGTTAACACAGTCCCAGTTAACCCAGTTAACACAGTTCCAGTCAACACAGTCCCAGTCAACACAGTCCCAGTTAACCCAGTTAACACAGTCCCAGTTAACACAGACCCAGTTAACCCAGTTAACACAGTCCCAGTCAACACAGTCCCAGTTAACCCAGCTAACACAGTCCCAGTTAACACAGTCCCAGTTAACACAGACCCAGTTAACACAGACCCAGTTAACCCAGTTAACACAGACCCAGTTAACACAGACCCAGTTAACCCAGTTAACACAGTCCCAGTTAACACAGACCCAGTCAACACAGACCCAGTTAACCCAGTTAACCCAGTCCCAGTCAACACAGACCCAGTTAACACAGGACCAGTTAACACAGACCCAGTTAACCCAGTTAACACAGTCCCAGTTAACACAGACCCAGTCAACACAGTCCCAGTTAACCCAGTTAACACAGTCCCAGTCAACACAGTCCAAGTCAACAGGGTCAGTTAACTCAGTTAACACAGTCCCAGTTAACACAGTCCCAGTTAACACAGACCCAGTCAACCCAGTCCCAGTTAACACAGTCCCAGTTAGCCCAGTTAACACAGTCCCAGTCAACACAGTCCCAGTTAACACAGTCCCAGTCAACACAGTCCCAGTCAACACAGTCCCAGTTAACACAGTCCCAGTCAACACAGTCCCAGTCAACACAGTCCCATCTCTAATGGGACAGAATAGAAGTTGACATACAAAATGATGTGAGGTTTAAACATTATACTGTAATGAGTATGACTTCTCATTCAATACTGTAACACAGCCTTAGTTCAACTGTAGAGCTGCTTTAGAGTCATTTCTTGTGGACAGATGCACGTAACATTAAAATGGTAGTAGTGTCTGTCGACAAACTGTTGAGAAACCTTTCATCACTGATCATTTGGACACATCACAATTTTGCAAGCGCTCGCATCTTTTGAATTTCAGAAGGGGAGGGGACATTTTGCCCATAGACATGACTGAAACTGGCTGAGAGTTTCTGTTTAGAGGGATGGAGACTTCACTAGTCCTGGTAGTCTATTTTCAAACATGTCTCTGAGAGAGAACTCACCTTACTCTTCTCCTCCTGTCTGGCTGCCTGTCTGCAAGGAGGATGCCAGATGGAGTTACCTGACAGACAGGAAAGGAGGGGAGAGAAAGATAGGGAGAGAAGGAGAAAGAGAAAGAGAGAGAGAAGGAGAAAGAGAAGGGAGAGAGAAAGGGAGAAACAGAGAGAGCGAGAGAGAGAGAGAGAGAAAGAAAGAGAAGGGAGAGAGAAAGGGAGGGAGAAAGAGAGAGAAGAGAGGGAGGAGAGAGAGAGAAATACAATGAAATACATCCATTTCAAATGTCATATACTGCACAAAGCATAGTCTTTCCCCAGAGCATCGGTTGTTCCTGACAGAGCATCATGAGTTTGGCAGACGAGAGATCCAAAATACGCCAGTGACTCATCAGACTGTCCTATCCCCAGTTGTCTCCCTGTCACTGTGACATATGCTAATACCAGCCCAAGTCTAAGGAAGCTAATTCCAGAAGTAAATCTGTCAGATAGCATACTGCAGGGAGAGAGAGACAGGCTTTTTGTAAATCACAGACTGGGGACAAACTTACAGCAACATTGCTCCAGGAACAATACATAAGAAACGAGGTGACTCACAAGGCTGATGTTGCGTGAGGTGATACATTCACTAACACTGTCATCCAATTCATTAGCATTGGCCAGATGTTCTGTAGTTCTATGCCTTTATGGCAGCTGGGCTATTAGTGAGATAGGTTTCTGTGCTGATGGAAGGCTGTTGGTGCTTATCTGAGTTAAGAGAGAGAGAGAGAGAGAGAGAGCAGGAGAGAGAGCGAGCAGGAGAGAGAGAGAGCAGGAGAGAGAGAGAGAGAGAGAGAGAGAGAGAGAGAGAGAGAGAGAGCAGGAGATAGAGAGAGCAGGAGAGAGAGAGAAAGAAAGAGAGAGAGAGAGCAGGAGAGAGAGAGAAAGAGAGAGAGAGAGAGAGAGAGAGCGCGAAAGAGAGAGAGGCAGAGAGACAGACAGAGAGAGACAGAGAGAGAGAGAGACAGAGAGACAGACAGAGACACAGACAGAGAGACAGACAGGCAGACAGAGAGGGAGGGAAAGAGATGGGGAGAAGGTGAGAGAGAGAGAGGAAAAGAGAGGTTGGTTTACCTTGCAGGTACATCTCCTCTCCCTCTCCAAACATCTGCTCACACCTGGCACAGCGGGCACATGACGGGTGGTAGTGTTTCTCCCCAGCCTGGTACAGACAAGAGGTCAGAGGTCACACAAAGGTTAAAAAAGTCTTCACTGACATCGAAACAAGAGGTTACAACCTAGGAAATCGACAGTGAGAGAAATTACTGACAAATGGTGGCAGAAATAAGACAACCCACAGCAGGTTTACAAACACTTTACAAGCGGTATCCTACAACCAGGCAAAACAACATACGAAGTCTAAAGCACTTCTAGAGGCCTCGTGTGGATGTGTTATTGGTTAGTAGGCTGCTGATGCGGCTGGTTTAACCATTACCTAGAGTAATATTCTGTAAGCTTCTCCAATTAACATCACTAATTAAAGTGGAGTCGGATGAAGCTCAAAACAAAGTGCAGTTATCCAACATCGCCACGAGGGGGTGCTGTGGTACGGGCCACAGTACTGCAGGTCGGCTACGGGATCACTAAGAATGTCTACAGTTATGGCCATCCAAACCTTTATGAGACTAATCATGACGTCTAGAAGATGACATGACACCAATGTTGACGTTGTCGATGTTTATTGTAGATCTGAACGCTGTCTATGTGCTCTTACGTATGTCTTCACATTGACCTGCTAAAGGATGGAATATCAGTTAGTCCTGAGACTGTGATGAATTCCACAGAGCTGTTGGAGGTGGTAGAAATGACCTGTTTATAATGAGCTGGTGTCATGGTGTGGAAGGCACTATCTTTCTCTCTCTCTCTCTTTCTCTCTTTCTCTCTCTCTCCTGCCTACATATATGTGTCTCTCTCTCGATATATACATATACAACATTGTTATTGCAAACAAAATTACATTATCTCTCTTGTGCTTTGTTGGTTTAATGTAGACTGCACTCCTTAGCGTGTTCCCTCGGGGAATAGATTTTTACATTCTAGTCATTTAGCAGACGCCCTTATCCAGAGTGACATAAAGGAGGTGACTTACATTAGTGACTCACAGTATTGACTTACAGTAGTGAGTACATATATTTTCATACTTTTCCCATACTGGTCCCCTGCGGGATTCAAACCCACAACCCTAGAGCTGCAAGTTCTACCAACTGAGCTACACGGGACTATAGGGAGAACATTTTCCCTTGAACACTGACCTCGGGTCAGTTTAGCATTTCTCCTACCAATGGTTAAGGTTAAGATGGGGGGAAAGGGAAGCTGATCCTGTCTCATGATAATATCAGGAAATAGCCTATCTTTCCTGGATAACATGATGAGAGGAAGAGAGGGGGGGTGGAGCGTGAGAGAGAGGAAGGTAGAACGAGAGAGAGGAAGGTCCCTTTGAAACACCACTGCACTGCTGATCTGGAGCGATAACAGACTGGAATGGGATTATTATTGAAACAAGGAAAGTACGACAGAGGAGAGGACAGAAGTGTTTTCTATCACAACGGACGGAAAACGTCCTACAATCATGAGGAGGCATGGGTTGCCATGTTTGGGGTGTTTGATACCGTTGTGTTTTGGGTTACTGATATTTCAGTGGTGCAAGTGGGGGGGTCGGGGATCGGGGGGGGGGGGGGGGGGGGTGGCAACCAGACGTTGAACTGTTAGAGAGACGAGAGGGCAGTTAAGGATTCAGACTGCAATTCTCTCTCTCCAAGTCTCCCTCTTACTCACTGTCTCTCTCCCTCTCTCCAAGTCTCCCTCTTACTCACTCTCTCTCTCCCTCTCTCCAAGTCTCCCTCTTACTCCCTCTCTCTCCCTCTCTCTCTCTCCCTCTCTCCCTCTCTCCAAGTCTCCCTCTTACTCCCTCTCTCTCTCCAATTCTCCCTCCTTTTCTCTCTCTACCCCTCCCTTCGTCTCTCTATCCATCTCTATCCCTCTCTCTCTCCCTCCCTTCATCTCTCTATCCATCTCCCTCTCTCCCTTCCTCTCTCTATCCATCTCTATCGCTCTTGCTCTTCTCTCCCCCACAGTTTTAGGAGTAGGCTGAGAGGCAGGGGAGGTGATCCATTTAGTCTCAGAATGGATTTTGGTGAGAGAGGCAGAGTAGAGCAACGAGGCTGACACACACACACACAGACAGACAGACAGGCGCGCGCACGCACGCACGCACGCACGCACACACACACACACACACACAGGTACAAACACACTCAGGCACACACACACACACAGGCACACACAGGCACACACAGAGAACACTCACATCAGTTGAACAGAGTGGTTGGATGCACGAAGCCCAGCTGGTAATACATTGTCTCTCTCTCTGTCCTGTCTTCAAACCAGCCAACCATACACAGATCCATAAAAACCTCCTCTTCCTCTTCCTTCCTCTTCCTGAACCCTACTGTGACCCTGTGCCACCTCTCTAGTGTAAACACCACATTCATTGGGGCATTCTGAGCACTATATATGTAGAACAACACTGGATACAGAACAAGGCTATGTCGATAACTCAATTTGGACATCAATGCAGACAGAAACTTACTTCCAAGCTTCCAAGTGTTAAACTCGTTTGACAGGAGCCAATTGATCCATATGTTGTTGCAGACCATTCAGACCACTTAACCACAACCCTCAAACCATCCAGTTCAAGCCTCACCAAGGCCCCTCTGTTGACGTGTCCCTCTGCGGTTCCATTCCTTAATCAATCCTAAATGCCATGACATTTAAGTGCAGTCAGGAATCCTAGGCAAGGCTCCACACAGTCCACAGTGCAGGACAGGACAGGACAGGTGACAGACTGGTGGCTGTGACCCTCCTAACTAAACCCAGTGTTGGACTGTAATGTACTGTGACTTGATCTGCATGGGTTCTAAAGGCCAATAGATAGCAGAGCCCTATCATAGCTCTCTAGGTTAGAAGCTGACTATCTCTGTCTGCTGACACTGTTTTGAATTGTGGTTCATGTGTGTTAATACAAGAGTGGGGATTAGGGCGTAGCATGCGCACCTAAACTGCCTTGAGGAAGCCACATTGACCCTCTGCGATGAAATCACACATTGTTGTACAGCACACACACAGAGACACACACACAGACACATACACAGAGACACACACACAGACACAGTGCCTTTGAGTTGTGACTGACTGATTGAGGCTGGCAGGCCGCAGGCTACCAACGTGACCCTGTAGGACCTAGAAGCATGTAGCTGAAATAACATATAAACTGGATGAGTTGCATGCTCATTACATTTCCTATGAGTCTTATGTTTCCACCTGAGGGGGAGGGAGAGAGAGAGAGAGAGAGAGAGAGAGAGAGAGAGAGAGAGAGAGAGAGAGAGAGAGAGAGAGAGGGCGAGAGAGAGGGAGCGAAAGAGAGCGAGAGAGAGAGCGAGAACGAGTGAGAGAGAGAGAGAGCGAGAGAGCAAGCAAGATAGAGGGCGAGAGGGCGAAAGCGAGAGAGAGAGAGCGAGAATGCGAAAGAGAGCGAGAGAGAGAGAGAGAGAGAGCGAGCAAGATAGAGAGGGAGCGAAAGAGAGCGTGAGAGAGAGCGAGAGCGAGTGAGAGAGAGAGCGAGAGCGAGTGAGCGAAAGAGAGCGAGCGAGAGAGCGAGAGAGAGAGAGTGAGATCGCGAGTGAGCAAAAGAGAGTGAGAGCGAGCGAGAGAGAGACAGCGAGTAAGAGAGAGCGAGAGCGAGAGAGAGAGAGAGATAGGGTGAGAGAGAGGGAGCGAAAGAGAGCGAGAGAGAGAGCGAGAGAGAGTGAGAGAGAGAGAGAGAGGGCGAGAGAGAGGGAGCGAAAGAGAGCGAGAGAGAGAGCGAGAGCGAGTGAGAGAGAGAGAGAGCGAGAGAGCAAGCAAGATAGAGCGAGAGAGAGAGAGCGAGAGAGAGGGAGCGAAAGAGAGCGAGAGAGAGAGCGAGTGAGAGAGAGAGAGAGCGAGAGCGAGTGAGCAAAAGAGAGCGAGAGAGCGAGAGAGAGCGAGTGAGCAAAAGAGAGCGAGAGAGAGCGAGAGAGAGTGAGAGAGAGTGAGAGAGAGAGCGAGAGAGAGTGAGAGAGAGAGCGAGCAAGAGAGAGCAAGAGGGAGAGAGAGAGAGCGAGCGAAAGAGAGCGAGAGAGAGAGCGAGAGCGAGAGAACGAGAGCGAGAGAGCGAGAGAACGAGAGCGAGAAAGCGAGAGAGAGAGGAGAGAGAGAGAGAGAAAAAGAGAGAAAAAGAGAGAGTCAGAGTGAAGGGGAGAGTGAAAGCCGACTGAACGCCACAAGTCAAACAAAGAGGGTTACTACTAATGTATACATCTTAGAGTGGCAAGACCATGGGGACCTTTTGTTGTGTGAATCTGAAAATGTTTCCACTTTGAAGACATAGCACTCTGCCTCATATACCTCAATCATCCATCACTCCATCCATAGATAGGTGTTATAACGCGTCCTACCTCCAGTACTTTCCCAGTGATGTACTTCTTGCAGCTGTCACACTGGATGCCGTACATGGCATGGTAGTCCACCTCGCAGTAGGGGATCCCATCCCTAGTACAACACACACACACCAGAGATCACAGGCAGCTTTCAATACATACTCTGTGACATTCTGACACTTCTGACAGGTGATATCAGAGAAAGAGAGACAGTGACACGACCAGATTCAAAATGTCCAAAATTATTTTCACATCTGAGTTACCTGGTTACAGGTGAGTGATGTGATCTGAGTTATCTGGTTACAGGTGAGTGATGTGATCTGAGGTATCTGGTTACAGGTGAGTGATGTGATCTGAGTTACCTGGTTACAGGTGAGTGATGTGATCTGAGTTACCTGGTTACAGGTGAGTGATGTGATCTGAGTTACCTGGTTACAGGTGAGTGATGTGATCTGAGTTACCTGGTTACAGGTGAGTGATGTGATCTGAGTTATCTGGTTACAGGTGAGTGATGTGATCTGAGGTATCTGGTTACAGGTGAGTGATGTGATCTGAGTTACCTGGTTACAGGTGAGCGATGTGATCTTAGTTACCTGGTTACAGGTGAGTGATGTGATCTGAGTTACTTGGTTACAGGTGAGTGATGTGATCTGAGTTACCTGGTTACAGGTGAGTGATGTGATCTGAGTTACCTGGTTACAGGTGAGTGATGTGATCTGAGTTACCTGGTTACAGGTGAGTGATGTGATCTGAGTTACCTGGTTACAGGTGAGTGATGTGATCTGAGTTACCTGGTTACAGGTGAGTGATGTGATCTGAGTTACCTGGTTACAGGTGAGTGATGTGATCTGAGTTACCTGGTTACAGGTAAGTGATGTGATCTGAGTTACCTGGTTACAGGTGAGTGATGTGATCTGAGTTATCTGGTTACAGGTGAGTGATGTGATCTGAGTTATCTGGTTACAGGTGAGTGATGTGATCTGAGTTACCTGGTTACAGGTGAGCGATGTGATCTGAGTTATCTGGTTACAGGTGAGTGATGTGATCTGAGTTATCTGGTTACAGGTGAGTGATGTGATCGGAGTTATCTGGTTACAGGTGAGTGATGTGATCTGAGTTACTTGGTTACAGGTGAGTGATGTGATCTGAGTTAACTGGTTACAGGTGAGTGATGTGATCTGAGTTACCTGGTTCCAGGTGAGTGATGTGATCTGAGTTACCTGGTTACAGGTGAGTGATGTGATGTGAGTTACCTGGTTACAGGTGAGTGATGTGATCTGAGTTACCTGGTTACAGGTGAGTGATGTGATCTGAGTTACTTGGTTACAGGTGAGTGATGTGATCTGAGTTACCTGGTTACAGGTGAGTGATGTGATCTGAGTTATCTGGTTACAGGTGAGTGATGTGATCTGAGTTACCTGGTTACAGGTGAGTGATGTGATCTGAGTTACCTGGTTACAGGTGAGTGATGTGATCTGAGTTACCTGGTTACAGGTGAGTGATGTGATCTGAGTTACCTGGTTACAGGTGAGTGATGTGATCTGAGTTATCTGGTTACAGGTGAGTGATGTGATCTGAGTTACCTGGTTACAGGTGAGTGATGTGATCTGAGTTATCTGGTTACAGGTGAGTGATGTGATCGGAGTTATCTGGTTACAGGTGAGTGATGTGATCTGAGTTACCTGGTTACAGGTGAGTGATGTGATCTGAGTTACCTGGTTACAGGTGAGTGATGTGATCTGAGTTACCTGGTTACAGGTGAGTGATGTGATCTGAGTTACCTGGTTACAGGTGAGTGATGTGATCTGAGTTACCTGGTTACAGGTGAGTGATGTGATCGGAGTTATCTGGTTACAGGTGAGTGATGTGATCTGAGTTACCTGGTTACAGGTGAGTGATGTGATCTGAGTTACCTGGTTACAGGTGAGTGATGCGATGAGTTACCTGGTTACAGGTGAGTGATGTGATCTGAGTTACCTGTTTACAGGTGAGTGATGTGATCTGAGTTACCTGGTTACAGGTGAGTGATGTGAAGTGAGTTACCTGGTTACAGGTGAGTGATGTGATCTGAGTTACCTGGTTACAGGTGAGTCATGTGATCTGAGTTACCTGGTTACAGGTGAGTGATGTGACGTGAGTTACCTGGTTACAGGTGAGTGATGTGATCTGAGTTACCTGGTTACAGGTGAGTGATGTGATCTGAGTTACCTGGTTCCAGGTGAGTGATGTGATCTGAGTTACCTGGTTACAGGTGAGTGATGTGATCTGAGTTATCTGGTTACAGGTGAGTGATGTGATCTGAGTTACCTGGTTACAGGTGAGTGATGTGACGTGAGTTACCTGGTTACAGGTGAGTGATGTGATCTGAGTTATCTGGTTACAGGTGAGTGATGTGATCTGAGTTATCTGGTTACAGGTGAGTGATGTGATCTGAGTTACCTGGTTACAGGTGAGTGATGTGATCTGAGTTACCTGGTTACAGGTGAGTGATGTGATCGGAGTTACCTGGTTACAGGTGAGTGATGTGATCTGAGTTACCTGGTTACAGGTGAGTGATGTGATCGGAGTTACCTGGTTACAGGTGAGTGATGTGATCTGAGTTACCTGGTTACAGGTGAGTGATGTGATCTGAGTTACCTGTTTACAGGTGAGTGATGTGATCGGAGTTACCTGGTTACAGGTGAGTGATGTGATCTGAGTTACCTGGTTACAGGTGAGTGATGTGATCGGAGTTATCTGGTTACAGGTGAGTGATGTGATCGGAGTTATCTGGTTACAGGTGAGCGATGTGATCTGAGTTACCTGGTTACAGGTGAGTCATGTGATCTGAGTTACCTGGTTACAGGTGAGTGATGTGATGTGAGTTACCTGGTTACAGGTGAGTCATGTGATCTGAGTTACCTGGTTACAGGTGAGTGATGTGATGTGAGTTACCTGGTTACAGGTGAGTCATGTGATCTGAGTTACCTGGTTACAGGTGAGTGATGTGATCTGAGTTACCTGGTTACAGGTGAGTGATGTGATCTGAGTTACCTGGTTACAGGTGAGTGATGTGATCGGAGTTATCTGGTTACAGGTGAGTGATGTGATCTGAGTTACCTAGTTACAGGTGAGTGATGTGATCTGAGTTACCTGGTTACAGGTGAGTGATGTGATCGGAGTTATCTGGTTACAGGTGAGTGATGTGATCTGAGTTATCTGGTTACAGGTGAGTGATGTGATCGGAGTTATCTGGTTACAGGTGAGTGATGTGATCTGAGTTACCTGGTTACAGGTGAGTGATGTGATCTGAGTTACCTGGTTACAGGTGAGTGATGTGATCGGAGTTATCTGGTTACAGGTGAGTGATGTGATTCCTTCAAAGAAAACAGAAACCTGAACACTACTCTTGCTAGTATCACTTTTTAATTCAAGCTGACGCGTCGGCCTCTTGTGGTGTTGTGGTGTTGAGGAGTTGTGGTGTTGAGGAGGTGTTGAGGTGTTGAGGTGTTGAGGTGTTGAGGAGTTGTGGTGTTGAGGAGGTGTTGAGGAGGTGTTGAGGTGTTGTGGTGTTGAGGTGTTGAGGTGTTGAGGTGGTGTTGAGGAGGTGTTGAGGTGTTGAGGTGGTGTTGAGGTGTTGAGGTGTTGAGGTGGTGTTGAGGAGGTGTTGAGGAGGTGTTGAGGTGTTGTGGTGTTGAGGTGTTGAGGTGTTAAGGCTATGAGAGACTCACTTGCTGATGTACTCGGCGTTGAGCACCTTGTTGCACACCTTACACTTGAAGCAGCCCAGGTGCCAGTGTTTATCCAGCGCTACCAGAGACTGCTCATTCTTAAACTCCTTCCCACAGCCACAGCAGTCTACAGGGAGAGAGGAGGGTGAGAGAGGGTGAGAGAGGAGGGGTGAGAGAGAGAGAGAAATAGAGAGATTTATCAGGATGTGAAGCAAGAGAAGGAGATGGACTGATATTATACTGTATAGAATGATGACGTGAGACAGAGAGACAGGACATGAGTGTATGTAGGGTAACTTACTGTGGACAGCCTGTATGGGAGCAGGGCTGTTGGCAGACTGGGGCTGTGTACAGTTTTGGCAGACACACTCTTTACCGTTAAATGTCACACGGTCACCGGCAGGGAATGGCTGTCTGTCAATCAACACGCAACACAAGACACGGTCAGTTCACAACAATGGACTAGTCATTATTAAACTCTGAGCATCTTTTACTGTTTGGGTGAGTAAGACTGCAGACGATGATGTCTGTGGCTGACATTTCCAGGGTAACATGTGAAGGGCGGTCAACCAACGTGATTCGACGTGCAACAATTTTTGGGGGGAACAACATTGACAAAGAAAATTAGTTCTGATGAAGGCCACTGACGAGGGCCTCTGACGAGGGCCACTGACGAGGGCCACTGACGAGGACAACTGACGGACGAAGGCCACTGATGGACGAAGGCCACTGATGGACGAAGGCCACTGAAGGACGAAGGCCACTGAAGGACGAAGGCCACTGACGAAGACCTTTTCCGTTTCAACTAAATTCTCACGGTATTAGATCATGTGAAATCTAGCACCGTGAACAAATAACCCCCACATTGACCATGCATAAATGTATCAATGCCTTTAGGTGAGCAGCACACACACACAGGCACAGATACACACACACACACACACAAACACACACAGGCACAGATACACACACACACAAACATGCACAGACGCGCACACACAGACACACACAGGCACAGATACACACACAGACACAAACATACACAGACGCACACACACAGACACACACAGACACACCCAAACACACACAGACACACACAGACACTGTCTGTATCAATGCCTTTAGGTGAGCAGCATTAGGGAAGACTCCATCACCCCAAACTGTACTGCAGCACTGAGGATGAAGTATCTCACTACCAGACTGGCAGTGGATTCAGTAGAATAGAGCAGAGATGATTCCATATTGTCTTGGCTGATATTAGTGTGAAAGATGGGAGTTGTTATCATGCTATGTTTATCACCTGATGCTCTACGTAAGTCCCACTGGATCTGAAATGGTCACTGTCACAGCCAGGCTGCTCAGGTTCAAGAGTAGGGACAAACACACACGCACACACAGGCACACGCACACACAGGCACACACACACACACACAGGCACAGATACACACACACACACAGACACACACAGGCACAGATACACACACAGACAAACACACACACAGATGCACACACACAAACACACACAGACACACACAGGCACAGATACGCACACAGACACACACACACACACACACACACACACACACACAGACGCACACACACAAACACACACAGACGCACACACAAACACACAGAGACGCACACACAGGTGTGTGTGTGTGTAGGTGTGTGTGTGTGTGTGTGTGTGTGTGTGTGTCTGTGTGTGTGTGTGTCCCTTCTTCCTTACTTGCAGGTGACGCAGACGAAGCAGCGTGGGTGGTAGGTCTTTCCCAGCGCTGACACCACCTCTCCCTCGATGAACTCCTCACAGCTGAAGCAACGCGTGCCATACATCCGCTGGTAGTCCAGGGTGCAGATGTACTCCCCTTGACGCACAAAGAACCCCCCGTGGGCCAGGTCAACGCCACACACTGCACGGGGGGGAGAGAGAGGAACACAATGAGACATCGAATCAAAGATAGCAGTGTGTTTTGTTGTTTTGCTGTATAAAAAAGAAAGATCACATTCTATAAATACTTCCAACAATTGAATGGGTTAACCACCATTTAGGTATGCAGTGCCTTCTTCACAATCAGCTGAAATGCCTGAGAGGGTGGTACAGATGGATAACTCTATCTGAAACGCCTGAGAGGGTGGTACAGATGGATAACTCTATCTGAAACGCCTGAGAGGGTGGTACAGATGGATAACTCTATCTGAAACGCCTGAGAGGGTGGTACAGATGGATAACTCTATCTGAAACGCCTGAGAGGGTGGTACAGATGGATAACTCTATCTGAAACGCCTGAGAGGGTGGTACAGATGGATAACTCTATCTGAAATGCCTGAGAGGGTGGTACAGATGGATAGCTGGAATCCATGAAGAGAGGTCCAAAGAAGAGGAACGGACACGGTTGATAACACCAGATCTATCTCACAGTCTGGAACAAGTGAGAGGAACAACTGTGATACCAAGAGCCTTTTCTACATGTCTTGTTTTCATTAACCACTGTGGCTGCCAGCAACATATCACTGAGACGCAGAGAGAGTGTGTGGGGTGTCTGCATCTCTCAGCATGTGTTTATGTGTGTGGAAATTCAAAGCATTTGACCTCCATGAGCACGGCATGACATCAGGTCAGCCATCGCACACACCACACAGAGTGACTGACAGCATCACACACACCACACAGAGTGACTGACAGCATCACACACACCACACAGAGTGACTAACAGCATCACACACAACACACAGAGTGACTGACAGCATCACACACACTACACAGAGTGACTGACAGCATCACACACACTACACAGAGTGACTGACAGCATCACACACACCACAGAGTGATTGACATCATCACACACACCACACAGAGTGATTGACATCATCACACTAACCACACAGAGTGATTGACATCATCACACTAACCACACAGAGTGATTGACATCATCACACTAACCACACAGAGTGACTGACAGCATCACATACTCCACACAGAGTGACTGACAGCATCACACACACTACACAGAGTGACTGGCAGCATCTAACCGAGATGAAACATTATCATGTCTCTCTCTCTCTGGTGGACTGTGCCGCAGGGTGGTTTGCTGTACTCTCTCTCTCTCTCTCTCTCTCTCTCTCTCTCTCTCTCTCTCTCTCTCTCTCTCTCTCTCTCTCTCTCTCTCTCTCTCTCTCTCTCTCTCTCTCTCTCTCTCTCTCTCTCTCTCTCTCTCTCTCTCTCTCTCTCTCTCTCTCTCTCTCTCTCTCTCTCTCTCTCTCTCTCTCTCTCTCTCTCAGCATGGAAATAATACATTAACCATGGCAACAACACAATACACACATCCCCATGACATCACTCCCTGGACCCGCCCGCTGGAAACCTCATTCCTTTTTCCACTCATTTAATAAAACAAAGTGAGTTCCTCTCTTTCACAGGCACTGATGGCTAGGGTTTCCTGCCTTCTTTTCTCCGAAAGAGAAGGGAAGGAGAGAAACAGAGAGAGATGTGATGTTTCAGGAATCCTCCCTGACCTTTTAACACCTTGTGGAGATGAGGTATCACACAACACGCATAGTACACACACACACACACACACACACACACACACACACACACACACACACACACACACACACACACACACACAGTACAAAGACGGAATGTAGATGAGGTAATACATAAACAACAATGATTGAGGGTTTTCTACCTCAATAACATCAGTGTGGAAACTAGAGTAACACCCTCCTGGCAGACAGCAAGAACACAGACTGTGATCTGACAGAAAATGGCAACCATGTCACTTGAACCCAGGACACTTTACAACATCAATACAACCTCTTTACAACGTCAATACAACCTCTTTACAACGTCAATACAACATCAATACAACCTCTTCACAACATCAAAACAACCTCTTTACAACGTCAATACAACCTCTTCACAACATCAATACAACCTCTTTACAACGTCAATACAACATCAATACAACCTCTTCACAACATCAATACAACCTCTTTACAACGTCAATACAACATCAATACAACCTCTTCACAACATCAATACAACCTCTTTACAACATCAATACAACCTCTTTACAACATCAATACAACCTCTTTACAACATCAATACAACCTCTTTACAACATCAATACAACCTCTTTACAACGTCAATACAACCTCTTTACAACGTCAATACAACATCAATACAACCTCTTCACAACATCAAAACAACCTCTTTACAACGTCAATACAACATCAATACAACCTCTTCACAACATCAATACAACCTCTTTACAACATCAATACAACCTCTTTACAACGTCAATACAACATCAATACAACCTCTTTACAACATCAATACAACCTCTTTACAATGTCAATACAACATCAATACAACCTCTTTACAACGTCAATACAACATCAATACAACCACTTTACAACGTCAATACAACCTCTTTACAATGTCAATACAAGGTTTGGGTGAAGGAGGGTGTACTGGGTCACTCTGTGGGAAGGTTTAGGGTGAAGGAGGGGGTACTGGGTCACTCTGTGGGAAGGTTTAGGGTGAAGGAGGGTGTACTGGGTCACTCTGTGGGAAGGTTTGGGTGAAGGAGGGTGTACTGGGTCACTCTGTGGGAAGGTTTGGGTGAAGGAGGGTGTACTGGGTCACTCTGTGGGAAGGTTTAGGGTGAAGGAGGGGGTACTGGGTCACTCTGTGGGAAGGTTTAGGGTGAAGGAGGGGGTACTGGGTCACTCTGTGGGAAGGTTTGGGTGAAGGAGGGGGTACTGGGTCACTCTGTGGGAAGGTTTAGGGTGAAGGAGGGGGTACTGGGTCACTCTGTGGGAAGGTTTAGGGTGAAGGAGGGGTAATGGGTCACTCTGTGGGAAGGTTTAGGGTGAAGGAGGGGGTACTGGGTCACTCTGTGGGAAGGTTTAGGGTGAAGGAGGGGTAATGGGTCACTCTGTGGGAAGGTTTAGGGTGAAGGAGGGGGTACTGGGTCACTCTGTGGGAAGGTTTAGGGTGAAGGAGGGGGTACTGGGTCACTCTGTGGGAAGGTTTAGGGTGAAGGAGGGGTAATGGGTCACTCTGTGGGAAGGTTTAGGGTGAAGGAGGGGGTACTGGGTCACTCTGTGGGAAGGTTTAGGGTGAAGGAGGGGTAATGGGTCACTCTGTGGGAAGGTTTAGGGTGAAGGAGGGGGTACTGGGTCACTCTGTGGGAAGGTTTAGGGTGAAGGAGGGGTAATGGGTCACTCTGTGGGAAGGTTTAGGGTGAAGGAGGGGGTACTGGGTCACTCTGTGGGAAGGTTTAGGGTGAAGGAGGGGGTACTGGGTCACTCTGTGGGAAGGTTTAGGGTGAAGGAGGGGTAATGGGTCACTCTGTGGGAAGGTTTAGGGTGAAGGAGGGGGTACTGGGTCACTCTGTGGGAAGGTTTAGGGTGAAGGAGGGGTAATGGGTCACTCTGTGGGAAGGTTTAGGGTGAAGGAGGGGGTACTGGGTCACTCTGTGGGAAGGTTTAGGGTGAAGGAGGGGTAATGGGTCACTCTGTGGGAAGGTTTAGGGTGAAGGAGGGGGTACTGGGTCACTCTGTGGGAAGGTTTAGGGTGAAGGAGGGGTAATGGGTCACTCTGTGGGAAGGTTTAGGGTGAAGGAGGGGGTACTGGGTCACTCTGTGGGAAGGTTTAGGGTGAAGGAGGGGGTACTGGGTCACTCTGTGGGAAGGTTTAGGGTGAAGGAGGGGGTACTGGGTCACTCTGTGGGAAGGTTTGGGTGAAGGAGGGGGTACTGGGTCACTCTGTGGGAAGGTTTAGGGTGAAGGAGGGTGTACTGGGTCACTCTGTGGGAAGGTTTAGGGTGAAGGAGGGGGTACTGGGTCACTCTGTGGGAAGGTTTAGGGTGAAGGAGGGTGTACTGGGTCACTCTGTGGGAAGGTTTGGGTGAAGGAGGGTGTACTGGGTCACTCTGTGGGAAGGTTTGGGTGAAGGAGGGTGTACTGGGTCACTCTGTGGGAAGGTTTAGGGTGAAGGAGGGGGTACTGGGTCACTCTGTGGGAAGGTTTAGGGTGAAGGAGGGGGTACTGGGTCACTCTGTGGGAAGGTTTGGGTGAAGGAGGGGGTACTGGGTCACTCTGTGGGAAGGTTTAGGGTGAAGGAGGGGGTACTGGGTCACTCTGTGGGAAGGTTTAGGGTGAAGGAGGGGTAATGGGTCACTCTGTGGGAAGGTTTAGGGTGAAGGAGGGGGTACTGGGTCACTCTGTGGGAAGGTTTAGGGTGAAGGAGGGGTAATGGGTCACTCTGTGGGAAGGTTTAGGGTGAAGGAGGGGGTACTGGGTCACTCTGTGGGAAGGTTTAGGGTGAAGGAGGGGGTACTGGGTCACTCTGTGGGAAGGTTTAGGGTGAAGGAGGGGGTACTGGGTCACTCTGTGGGAAGGTTTAGGGTGAAGGAGGGGTAATGGGTCACTCTGTGGGAAGGTTTAGGGTGAAGGAGGGGGTACTGGGTCACTCTGTGGGAAGGTTTAGGGTGAAGGAGGGGTAATGGGTCACTCTGTGGGAAGGTTTAGGGTGAAGGAGGGGGTACTGGGTCACTCTGTGGGAAGGTTTGGGTGAAGGAGGGGGTACTGGGTCACTCTGTGGGAAGGTTTAGGGTGAAGGAGGGTGTACTGGGTCACTCTGTGGGAAGGTTTAGGGTGAAGGAGGGGGTACTGGGTCACTCTGTGGGAAGGTTTAGGGTGAAGGAGGGTGTACTGGGTCACTCTGTGGGAAGGTTTGGGTGAAGGAGGGTGTACTGGGTCACTCTGTGGGAAGGTTTGGGTGAAGGAGGGTGTACTGGGTCACTCTGTGGGAAGGTTTAGGGTGAAGGAGGGGGTACTGGGTCACTCTGTGGGAAGGTTTAGGGTGAAGGAGGGGGTACTGGGTCACTCTGTGGGAAGGTTTGGGTGAAGGAGGGGGTACTGGGTCACTCTGTGGGAAGGTTTAGGGTGAAGGAGGGGGTACTGGGTCACTCTGTGGGAAGGTTTAGGGTGAAGGAGGGGTAATGGGTCACTCTGTGGGAAGGTTTAGGGTGAAGGAGGGGGTACTGGGTCACTCTGTGGGAAGGTTTAGGGTGAAGGAGGGGTAATGGGTCACTCTGTGGGAAGGTTTAGGGTGAAGGAGGGGGTACTGGGTCACTCTGTGGGAAGGTTTAGGGTGAAGGAGGGGGTACTGGGTCACTCTGTGGGAAGGTTTAGGGTGAAGGAGGGGGTACTGGGTCACTCTGTGGGAAGGTTTAGGGTGAAGGAGGGTGACTGGGTCACTCTGTGGGAAGGGGGTGAAGGAGGGGGTACTGGGTCACTCTGTGGGAAGGTTTAGGGTGAAGGAGGGGGTACTGGGTCACTCTGTGGGAAGGTTTAGGGTGAAGGAGGGGGTACTGGGTCACTCTGTGGGAAGGTTTAGGGTGAAGGAGGGGGTACTGGGTCACTCTGTGGGAAGGTTTAGGGTGAAGGAGGGGTACTGGGTCACTCTGTGGGAAGGTTTAGGGTGAAGGAGGGGGTACTGGGTCACTCTGTGGGAAGGTTTAGGGTGAAGGAGGGGGTACTGGGTCACTCTGTGGGAAGGTTTAGGGTGAAGGAGGGGTAATGGGTCACTCTGTGGGAAGGTTTAGGGTGAAGGAGGGGGTACTGGGTCACTCTGTGGGAAGGTTTAGGGTGAAGGAGGGGGTAATGGGTCACTCTGTGGGAAGGTTTAGGGTGAAGGAGGGGGTACTGGGTCACTCTGTGGGAAGGTTTAGGGTGAAGGAGGGGGTACTGGGTCACTCTGTGGGAAGGTTTAGGGTGAAGGAGGGGGTACTGGGTCACTCTGTGGGAAGGTTTAGGGTGAAGGAGGGGGTACTGGGTCACTCTGTGGGAAGGTTTAGGGTGAAGGAGGGGGTACTGGGTCACTCTGTGGGAAGGTTTAGGGTGAAGGAGGGGGTACTGGGTCACTCTGTGGGAAGGTTTAGGGTGAAGGAGGGGTAATGGGTCACTCTGTGGGAAGGTTTAGGGTGAAGGAGGGGGTACTGGGTCACTCTGTGGGAAGGTTTAGGGTGAAGGAGGGGGTACTGGGTCACTCTGTGGGAAGGTTTAGGGTGAAGGAGGGGGTACTGGGTCACTCTGTGGGAAGGTTTAGGGTGAAGGAGGGGTAATGGGTCACTCTGTGGGAAGGTTTAGGGTGAAGGAGGGGGTACTGGGTCACTCTGTGGGAAGGTTTAGGGTGACTGGGTCACTCTGTGGGAAGGTTTAGGGTGAAGGAATGGGTCACTCTGTGGGAAGGTTTAGGGTGAAGGAGGGGGTACTGGGTCACTCTGTGGGAAGGTTTAGGGTGAAGGAGGGGGTACTGGGTCACTCTGTGGGAAGGTTTAGGGTGAAGGAGGGGGTACTGGGTCACTCTGTGGGAAGGTTTAGGGTGAAGGAGGGGGTACTGGGTCACTCTGTGGGAAGGTTTAGGGTGAAGGAGGGGGTACTGGGTCACTCTGTGGGAAGGTTTAGGGTGAAGGAGGGGTAATGGGTCACTCTGTGGGAAGGTTTAGGGTGAAGGAGGGGGTACTGGGTCACTCTGTGGGAAGGTTTAGGGTGAAGGAGGGGTAATGGGTCACTCTGTGGGAAGGTTTAGGGTGAAGGAGGGGGTACTGGGTCACTCTGTGGGAAGGTTTAGGGTGAAGGAGGGGTAATGGGTCACTCTGTGGGAAGGTTTAGGGTGAAGGAGGGGGTACTGGGTCACTCTGTGGGAAGGTTTAGGGTGAAGGAGGGGGTACTGGGTCACTCTGTGGGAAGGTTTAGGGTGAAGGAGGGGTAATGGGTCACTCTGTGGGAAGGTTTAGGGTGAAGGAGGGGGTACTGGGTCACTCTGTGGGAAGGTTTAGGGTGAAGGAGGGGTAATGGGTCACTCTGTGGGAAGGTTTAGGGTGAAGGAGGGGGTACTGGGTCACTCTGTGGGAAGGTTTAGGGTGAAGGAGGGGTAATGGGTCACTCTGTGGGAAGGTTTAGGGTGAAGGAGGGGGTACTGGGTCACTCTGTGGGAAGGTTTAGGGTGAAGGAGGGGTAATGGGTCACTCTGTGGGAAGGTTTAGGGTGAAGGAGGGGGTACTGGGTCACTCTGTGGGAAGGTTTAGGGTGAAGGAGGGGGTACTGGGTCACTCTGTGGGAAGGTTTAGGGTGAAGGAGGGGTAATGGGTCACTCTGTGGGAAGGTTTAGGGTGAAGGAGGGGGTACTGGGTCACTCTGTGGGAAGGTTTAGGGTGAAGGAGGGGTAATGGGTCACTCTGTGGGAAGGTTTAGGGTGAAGGAGGGGGTACTGGGTCACTCTGTGGGAAGGTTTGGGTGAAGGAGGGGGTACTGGGTCACTCTGTGGGAAGGTTTAGGGTGAAGGAGGGGGTACTGGGTCACTCTGTGGGAAGGTTTAGGGTGAAGGAGGGGTAATGGGTCACTCTGTGGGAAGGTTTAGGGTGAAGGAGGGGGTACTGGGTCACTCTGTGGGAAGGTTTGGGTGAAGGAGGGGGTACTGGGTCACTCTGTGGGAAGGTTTAGGGTGAAGGAGGGGGTACTGGGTCACTCTGTGGGAAGGTTTAGGGTGAAGGAGGGGGTACTGGGTCACTCTGTGGGAAGGTTTAGGGTGAAGGAGGGGGTACTGGGTCACTCTGTGGGAAGGTTTAGGGTGAAGGAGGGGGTACTGGGTCACTCTGTGGGAAGGTTTGGGTGAAGGAGGGGGTACTGGGTCACTCTGTGGGAAGGTTTAGGGTGAAGGAGGGGGTACTGGGTCACTCTGTGGGAAGGTTTAGGGTGAAGGAGGGGGTACTGGGTCACTCTGTGGGAAGGTTTAGGGTGAAGGAGGGGGTACTGGGTCACTCTGTGGGAAGGTTTAGGGTGAAGGAGGGGGTACTGGGTCACTCTATGGGAAGGGATCAGATGTAGATTCTGGTATGTAGTCAGGACCCTGGACTCTCTAACTGAGGGGCTCTGATCTGCGTTCTGGTATGTAGAGGATTGAAACCTATCCCCTCTGCTGCTACTCCCTGTACCAGAGAACGTCTCTAGTTTGGGACACACTGTCACCAATGTCGACTCATCAAACAGCCTGCTGTGAAATATGTGACCTGTGACCTAGTAGAAAGGACAGGCAGTTGGCTGGAGGATGATTCAGAGAGGGATATTGGATGAAGATCTGAAGTTGAAAATGCTGATGTTGATCGTCATCATCAATCAAAAATACTTCAGCACCAGTCCTAAGCATAGCAAGCTGGCATAGGTGTGTGATAATAAATATGATACATTTATCACCTTCAGAAATCAAACAGGATGGTTATAATGACTCCCCAAATAGGCCTACTTGTCTGTCTCTAAGAAGAGAGAAGAGCTGATGAAGAGAGAAGAGTTAATGAAGAGGAGAGAGAAGAGCTGATTAAGAGAGGAGAGAAGAGATAATGAAGAGAGGAGAGAAAGGACGGTTCTAGGACGGTTCTAAATGCTGTAGTTCAGGGATCATCAACTAGATTCAGCCGCGGGCCGATTTCTTTCATGAGCGAATGGATGGTCAGGGGGCTGGAACATAATTACAAATACTTTTCTAATTGGCTGCAAGAAGCCCAAACAGATATAATATATGACTAAAACATAAAAATGTCAAACCTTGCTTCCGTTTGTAATATACATACAATATACATTCAATGACTCCTGTCTCCCAAAATACTTTCAATGACTCCTGTCTCCCAAATATACATTCAATGACTCCTGTCTCCCAAATATACATTCAATGACTCCTGTCTCCCAAAATACTTTCAATGACTCCTGTCTCCCAAAATACTTTCAATGACTCCTGTCTCCCAAATATACATTCAATGACTCCTGTCTCCCAAAATACTTTCAATGACTCCTGTCTCCCAAATATACATTCAATGACTCCTGTCTCCCAAATATACATTCAATGACTCCTGTCTCCCAAATATACATTCAATGACTCCTGTCTCCCAAATATACATTCAATGATTCCCGTCTACCAAAAATGAGACTTTATTGTTTGAAGTTAATAACACACCCCAACATACCCTACACTCTTAGCACCTTTTCCATCTAGAACTTAAAAGGGTTCTTCGGCTGTCCCCATAGGAGAACCCATTGAAGAACCCTTTTTGGTTCCAGGTGGAACCCTTTTGAGTTCCATGTAGAACCCTTTCAACAGAGGGTTCTACATGGAACTCACAAGAGTTCTACCAGGAACCAAAAAGGGTTATCCTATAGGCACAGCCAAAGAACCCTTTTGGAACCCTTTTTTCTAAGAGTGTACCCTACCATACCCTACCCGGGACGACAGTGGGTGTGTCCAAAACCATGTCAAAAACATGTCACACTCAAACACGTGTGTTACGGTATGCTTAGTATAATTACTCTGCAAGGGGCATTGACTTATGGAGTGGAGCATATTGGTGGAAATTGCAAAGGCCTCTGACCCTTTGAACTCTTGAGTGTGGGGGAAAGGGGTGGTAAGTACATGAGGGTGCGTAATGGTTGAGGGAAGAAACCAAGTAATATCATGTTTCAGTAGATTAGGTTGCCTGTACTGTATAGAAATGATTGTCTGTAGGAAGTAGCTACCCACTGCTGGAATGACAAATACTGTAACATAGACTCAATAACCAAACAGGATTTATACCCACTACAATAATAATACAATAATTATAAAAATAATAAGAATATAATAAGCCATTGAGCAGATGCTTTTCTTCAGCTAATTGTTCCATTTCCTGCTGAGAGAAGACCTAAGAACCCTCTCTCTCTCTCTATTGTATCATGTCTATGGGCTGATTGATTGACGATGATTCTCTGTTGCTTCAAGGTCCTTCACAGGGAGATAATATTTGCCACATGCACCGAATACAACTGGTGTAGCCTTACGAGTCCTTCCCAACGAGAGTAGGAATAAAACACAGTACACAAGAACGCAGATAATCTCAGCAAAAAAAAAGAAATGTCCCGTTTTCAGGACCCTGTCTTTCAAAGATAATCCGTAAAATACAAATAACTTCACAGATCTTCATTGTAAAGGGTTTAAACACTGTTTCCCATGCTTGTTCAATGAACCATAAACAATTAATGAACATGCACCTGTGGAACGGTCGTTAAGACACTAACAGCTTACAGACGGTA
The DNA here is from genome assembly GCF_045791955.1 of Oncorhynchus clarkii lewisi. Lineage (NCBI taxonomy): Eukaryota > Metazoa > Chordata > Actinopteri > Salmoniformes > Salmonidae > Oncorhynchus > Oncorhynchus clarkii. Next base: position 43,693,871 of record NC_092167.1, on the reverse strand, counting down.
GGCAATTAAGGTCACAGTTATGAAAACTTAGGACACTAAAGAGGCCTTTCTACTGACTCTGAAAAAAAACAATAGAAAGATGCCCAGGGTCCCTGCTCATCTGCGTGAACGTGCCTTAGGCATGCTGCAGGGAGGAATGAGGAATGTAGATGTGGCCACGGAAATAAATTGCAATGTCCGTACTGTGAGAAGCCTATGACAGCGCTATAGGGAGACAGGACGAACAGATGATCGTCCTCGCAGTGGGAGAACACGTTTAACAACACCTGCACAAGATCGGTACATCCGAACATCACACCTGCGGGACAGGTACAGAATGGCAACAACAACTGCCCGAGTTACACCAGGAACGCACAATCCATCAATCAGTGCTCAGACTGTCCGCAATAGGCTGAGAGAGGCTGGACTGAGGGCTTATAGGCCTGTTGTAAGGCAGGTCCTCACCAGACATCACCGGCAACAACGTTGCCTATGGGCACAAACCCACCGTTGCTGGACCAGACAGGACTGGCAAAAGGTGCTCGTCACTGACGAGTCATGGTTTTGTCTCACCAGGGGTGATGGTCGGATTCACGTTTATCGTAGAAGGAATGAGCGTTACACCGAGGCCTGTACTCTGGAGCGGGATCGATTTGGAGGTAGAGGGTCCGTCATGGTCTGGGGCAGTGTGTCACAGCATCATCAGACTGAGCTTGTTGTCATTGCAGGCATTCTCAACGCTGTGCGTAACAGGGAAGACATCCTCCTCCCTCATGTGGTACCCTTCCTGCAGGCTCATCCTGACATGACCCTACAAGCATGATAATGCCACCAGCCATACTGCTCATTCTGTGCATGATTTCCTGCAAGACAGGAATGTCAGTGTTCTGCCATGGCCAGCAAAGAGCCTGGATCTCAATCCAATTGAGCACGTCTGGGACCTGTTGGATCGGAGAGTGAGGGCTAGGGCCATTCCCCCCAGAAATGTCCGGGAACTTGCAGGTACCTTGGTGGAAGAGTGGGGTAACATCTCACAGCCAGAACTGGCAAATCTGGTGCAGTCCATGAGGAGGAGATGCACTGCAGTACTTAATGCAGCTGGTGGCCACACCAGATACTGACTGTTACTTTTGATTTTGACCCCCCCTTTGTTCAGGGACACATTATTCCATTTCTGTTAGTCACATGTCTGTGGAATTTGTTCAGTTCATGTCTCAGTTGTTGAATCTTATGTTCATAAAAATTATTTACACATGTTAAGTTTGCTGAAAATAAACACAGTTGACAGTGAGAGGACATTTCTTTTTTGCTGAGGTTTATATACAGGGAGTACCAGTACCAGATCAATGTGGAGCTATACAGTGCCTTGCGAAAGTATTCGGCCCCCTTGAACTTTGCGACCTTTTGCCACATTTCAGGCTTCAAACATAAAGATATAAAACTGTATTTTTTTGTGAAGAATCAACAACAAGTGGGACACAATCATGAAGTGGAACGACATTTATTGGATATTTCAAACTTTTTTAACAAATCAAAAACGGAAAAATTGGGCGTGCAAAATTATTCAGCCCCTTTACTTTCAGTGCAGCAAACTCTCAGAAGTTCAGTGAGGATCTCTGAATGATCCAATGTTGACCTAAATGACTAATGATGATAAATACAATCCACCTGTGTGCTTGTGCGTAGGGTCAGTGCAAGATAGAATCAGTGTAGATAGCTGGGGAGCATTCATTTAATATTTAGCAGCAAACTTGGGATGCATAACACAGGACTGACAGGATGAAAAACTTTTGTCCTTCAACCTCCAACTAGTTAAATCCTATACTTGTCCATATCAGGGCCTGTAGTCACAAAGATGATCTAGAATCAGGTCCCCCCCCCCGTCCATATAATCTGATTCATTATGATCTAAAAGGCAAACTGATCCTAGATCAGCACTGCTACTCCGAGATGTTTTGTGAATATGTCTGTTTTGACTAGAGTCCTCTACAACTATTAATACACACCGACACACACACTTGAATAACACACACACACACACACACACACACACACACACACACACACACACACACACACACACACACACACACACACACACACACACACACACACACACACACACACACACACACACCTGAGCACCACATCAATAAAGGAATCAGACGGGGTCTGTGCATACAACCCCATGGTTGGAGAGTCCTATTACATTCACGCCTGCATCTGTACACCCAAACGCTGAACGGCACCAGACCACAGGACCACAGGATGTTGACATTCAATTAGCATGTCATTTAGATGTCCTTTGGGACTAATCTAATTCCCTATTCTGATCTTGCAGTGGAGAATTACAATGGGCACCGCAGCCAGCCCAGACCTCTGGTTAAACCCATTCAGTCTTCCAGACGCCAAGTGACCCTATATAAAAAATAAATGACATTTTATTTGTCACATGCGCCAAATACAACTACCTTACAGTAAAACGCTTACTTACAAGCCCTAAAATAACAATGCAGTTTTTAGAAAAGTACAAAAAAAATAGAATTAAAGAGCAGCTATATACAGGGCTATATGCAGGGCTATATACAGGGCTATTTACAGGGCTATATACAGGGCTATATACAGGGCTATATACAGGGCTATATACAGAGCTATATACAGGGCTATATACAGGGGGTACCAGTACAGAGTCATAGACGCTGCTGCTATGAAATATATATGTGCTTTCTGCAAAGTGTCGGCCGCTATGCGCGTGTGACCTTGTCGGCAGGCCCCTGTAAAACGCCCTGTGTATTTTACAGAATGTGTGTCTGGGAAGTCTTAAGATTGATAATACAGTACATGTAGGTCCTTGACAGAATAGAATGCCAGCTGGCAGTCATTTGGACGCCTAAAGGAGTGGGGTGGAGAGTATACGGTTGATAATTGGGTCCACGGTCGATCATTTTGATATGAGAAACAGATCTAAATTGCTAGCAGACTTCTAATAAGACAATGTAGGCAAGGCAAGCTGGCCAGGGCCTATCTGCTGTCCATTACACAAGTCTACATCTAAATATCCAAGGTTTTCTATTACTTTCCTCCATTCTCTCCATTCACAGACCCTGACACAGGACAGGAGAGAACCTGGAGTGTGTCTACAACATGGGGAATTAGGGCTCCTAATTTGTCCTGACCAGGGAAATGCAGATAGCTGGCCCTACCCAACAGCCATATCTACTGTACTATCCCTAGATACAGTATATCCTAAACAACCATATCTACTGTACTATCCCTAGATACAGTATATCCTAACCAACCATATCTACTGTACTATCCCTAGATACAGTATATCCTAAACAACCATATCTACTGTACTATCCCTAGATACAGTATATCCTAAACAACCATATCTACTGTACTATCCCTAGATACATCCTAAACAGCAATATCGACTGTACTATCCCTAGATACAGTATATCCTAACCAACCATATCTACTGTACTATCCCTAGATACAGTATATCCTAACCAACCATATCTACTGTACTATCCCTAGATACAGTATATCCTTAACAACCATATCTACTGTACTATCCCTAGATACATCCTTAACAACCATATCAACTGTACTATCCCTAGATACAGTATATCCTAACCAACCATATCTACTGTACTATCCCTAGATACAGTATATCCTTAACAACCATATCTACTGTACTATCCCTAGATACAGTATATCCTTAACAACCATATCTACTGTACTATCCCTAGATACATCCTTAACAACCATATCAACTGTACTATCCCTAGATACAGTATATCCTAACCAACCATATCTACTCTACTATCCCTAGATACATCCTAAACAACCATATCTACTGTACTATCCCTAGATACAGTATATCCTAAACAACCATATCTACTCTACTATCCCTAGATACAGTATATCCTAACCAACCATATCTACTGTACTATCCCTAGATACAGTATATCCTTAACAACCATATCTACTCTACTATCCCTAGATACAGTATATCCTAACCAACCATATCTACTGTACTATCCCTAGATACAGTATATCCTAACCAACCATATCTACTGTACTATCCCTAGATACAGTATATCCTAACCAACCATATCTACTGTACTATCCCTAGATACATCCTAAACAACCATATCTACTGTACTATCCCTAGATACAGTATATCCTAACCAACCATATCTACTGTACTATCCCTAGATACATCCTAAACAACCATATCTACTGTACTATCCCTAGATACAGTATATCCTAAACAACCATATCTACTGTACTATCCCTAGATACATCCTAAACAACCATATCTACTGTACTATCCCTAGATACAGTATATCCTAAACAACCATATCTACTCTACTATCCCTAGATACAGTATATCCTAAACAACCATATCTACTGTACTATCCCTAGATACAGTATATCCTAACCAACCATATCTACTGTACTATCCCTAGATACAGTATATCCTTAACAACCATATCTACTGTACTATCCCTAGATACAGTATATCCTAACCAACCATATCTACTGTACTATCCCTAGATACATCCCAAACAACCATATCTACTGTACTATCCCTAGATACATCCCAAACAACCATATCTACTGTACTATCCCTAGATACAGTATATCCTAAACAACCATATCCCTAGCTATGACTACATTCCATTCCAATCTAACTCTGGAACATACACTAGACCCCTAGTGGACCTGCTCCTGGGCTACAGGGTAGAGGGGTGGGCGTTGGTGGTATGTGTGCGTGGGGTGAGGTCACTATCCCATCCCTGAGTGACGAAAAAAAGCCCTCGAGCTACGAAGGTTCTGGTTCAAGAACGAGAGAACAGAGAGAGGCCAAGAGAAAACACCCCGTTGAGAACATCTAAAACAGCTGCTATTGTCCGCCCCCCCCCCCCAAGGCCCCCACACTGTCAAATAGACCCCGGCACATGGTTATTCGTGTATATTTACTGTCCAACCCCAACACTTCTATGAAGGAACCTATTTTGATAGGTTAATAATGACACTGATAGCTGATATCGCTAACAGTTGTTTCCCTTTATCTTGCAGCATATACCCTATGCATTTTCCCATCTGTGTGCATGAAGTTCATATGCCTCTTAGCTTGTATCGTGAGATTGGGCGTGTCCACAGTTTTGCTGGCAGTAGTCAATTCTCCCTTGTGTGAAAATGCTTATGTGATGTTATCATTCTCCATGAGTGCAAAAACAGGGCAGGGATAAACATCTGCTCAATGTTCTGCCAGAAAACCATCTCAGTGTATCTTTCATTTTGGACATACTGTGCTTGATTCACTAACTAACTAATTCATCTGGTGTCAGAAATTCAGACATAAGTGGACACTATGGAGGTCAAACATCAACAAAAACACCACCCATAGCATGTTGCTAATTAGCAACACTTGATAGCATTCCAAGCATAATCGTTAATTAGTTTGCGAAAAGCAGCATGATTAAATAGCACAGGGCTATATCTGAGGCTCTGTTTTATGTTAGCGCTGATGCTATCAGACGATCAGAGCCACTGAGGGGGTTACATTAAATGAACACCCTTGTGTAGCATAGCGCTAATTACAACTAGCTAGCGAAACGCTTATGGTTTCCCCTTCAGAACTGGCACCGTTAACCGTCTGGCTAACACCCATACTCGCTCTAATTGGTGATAAGAAGACAGGGAGGTTATACTTGATATGGTTGATTCTCTTCCAGATCATGAGGAAGGTTGGATGTTTTTCTGATACAGCCAACCCTGTCGCTGTCGGCCTAAGACTGGAGCCTGAGGTAGGAAGTTGTTTCTGACTACTGACTGACACAGGGTCAGATTTCTTTTTATCCATCTAATGGATTGGAGGTAGGGTCACCTACTGTATTCCTAGATCTGGACTTCAGAGTAACTTTTACCTCAAGCTCTGTAGTCCAGTCAGTCCACATCTGGAAGTGTTTTTGTCAAAATGGGCCCCCATCATCCCTTATGATACATGACAAATTCTGGCAGTATAAATTGGACAACTATATGGAAATTGCATTCCTGCTGTGGAATTCTGGGAAGGGCAACATAAGACTTCCTGTTAAGGGGGGTGGGTGAGGTAGGTTCGTCCCTGTATACCCTATATAGACTCTAGGGTGTTGGGTTAGGGGTTAGGGTGTGGAAAGACCCCCAACGGTGCCTCTCCCTGTCAGTGTTCAGTCTAAGGGGTATTAATAGCCCCGTGTATAAAAATGCCTGACATTTTGTTAACTAGCCTCACACTTCCTAATTAACCCACCTCCTCACACTCCTTAGACCTGGGGTAACATGACATGTGTTTAACCCACCTCCTCACACTCCTCAGACCTGGGGGAACATGACATGTGTTTAACCCACCTCCTCACACTCCTCAGACCTGGGGGAACATGACCTGTGTTTCCTATTGGAAACCACATTGGCAAATACATAAAACATGTATACATACTGTATTTCAGGCATAAACCGAAATAAAAAGTAGGGGAGTATTAAACACTGTATTCAAATCCCAAAGAAAAGTATGTCAAATCTGCTGGTGCAAGTGTCAGAATCGTTAGTGAGTGCATAATCATCACACTTAGCAGAATGCCCCTTGGGACAGACTTAATGGCTCCCTATGAATCACAAAACCACTCAGAAAGGGATAAACACTTCAACATGGAGAGGATAATCTCTTCAGACAGTATCACTCACATCCCACTGGGCAAAAACTGGTTGAATCAACATTATTTCCACGTCATTTCAACCAAAACAAGTCAATAGGCTGATGTTGAATCAACATGGGAAACTGATTAGATTTGAAAAAAGTCATCAACGTCAGGGAATGTAGTATTTTTTCCACATTGAATTCACAATAGTTGACAACTCAACCAAATGTTAACGCAAACGAGATGTTAAACAGATATCTGGTGCCCTGTTCTCTCCTCCCTCGTTCCTACAGAACAGGATGAATGCCCTGTTCTCTCCTCCCTCGTTCCTAGAGGAGAGGATTAGCCCTGCTCTCTCCTCCCTCGTTCCTAGAGGAGAGGATGAATGCCCTGTTCCCTCCTCCCTCGTTCCTAGAGGAGAGGATGAATGCCCTGTTCTCTCCTCCCTCGTTCCTAGAGGAGAGGATGAATGCCCTGTTCCCTCCTCCCTCGTTCCTAGAGGAGAGGATTAATGCCCTGTTCTCTCCTCCCTCGTTCCTAGAGGAGAGGATGAATGCCCTGTTCCCTCCTCCCTCGTTCCTAGAGGAGAGGATGAATGCCCTGTTCTCTCCTCCCTCGTTTCTACAGAACAGGATGAATGCCCTGTTCTCTCCTCCCTCGTTCCTAGAGGAGAGGATGAATGCCCTGTTCCCTCCTCCCTCGTTCCTAGAGGAGAGGATGAATGCCCTGTTCCCTCCTCCCTCGTTCCTACAGAACAGGATGAATGCCCTGTTCTCTCCTCCCTCGTTCCTAGAGGAGAGGATGAATGCCCTGTTCCCTCCTCCCTCGTTCCTAGAGGAGAGGATGAATGCCCTGTTCTCCCCTCCCTCGTTCCTACAGAACAGGATGAATGCCCTGTTCTCTCCTCCCTCATTCCTAGAGGAGAGGATGAATGCCCTGTTCTCCTCTCCCTCGTTCCTACAGAACAGGATGAATGCCCTGTTCTCTCCTCCCTCGTTCCTAGAGGAGAGGATGAATGCCCTGTTCCCTCCTCCCTCGTTCCTAGAGGAGAGGATGAATGCCCTGTTCCCTCCTCCCTCGTTCCTAGAGGAGAGGATGAATGCCCTGTTCTCTCCTCCCTCGTTCCTAGAGGAGAGGATGAATGCCCTGTTCTTTCCTCCCTCGTTTCTAGAGGAGAGGATAAATGCCCTGTTTTCTCCTCCCTCGTTCCTAGAGGAGAGGATGAATGCCCTGTTCCCTCCTCCCTTGTTCCTAGAGGAGAGGATGAATGCCCTGTTCCCTCCTCCCTCGTTCCTAGAGGAGAGGATGAATGCCCTGTTCCCTTCTCCCTCGTTCCTAGAGGAGAGGATGAATGTCCTGTTCCCTCCTCCCTCATTCCTAGAGGAGAGGATGAATGCCCTGTTCCCTCCTACCTCGTTCCTAGAGGAGAGGATGAATGCCCTGTTCTCTCCTCCCTCATTCCTAGAGGAGAGGATGAATGCCCTGTTCTCCTCACCCTCGTTCCTACAGAACAGGATGAATGCCCTGTTCTCTCCTCCCTCGTTCCTAGAGGAGAGGATGAATGCCCTGTTCCCTCCTCCCTCGTTCCTAGAGGAGAGGATGAATGCCCTGTTCCCTCCTCCCTCATTCCTAGAGGAGAGGATGAATGCCCTGTTCTCTCCTCCCTCGTTCCTAGAGGAGAGGATGAATGCCCTGTTCTTTCCTCCCTCGTTCCTAGAGGAGAGGATAAATGCCCTGTTTTCTCCTCCCACGTTCCTAGAGGAGAGGATGAATGCCCTGTTCCCTCCTCCCTCGTTCCTAGAGGAGAGGATGAATGCCCTGTTCTCTCCTCCCTCGTTCCTAGAGGAGAGGATGAATGCCCTGTTCTCTCCTCCCTCGTTCCTAGAGGAGAGGATGAATGCCCTGTTCCCTCCTCCCTCGTTCCTAGAGGAGAGGATGAATGCCCGGGCGGTGTCCAGTGGCGTTACACACTGATGTAAGAATAAATAAATGCCCTGTTCTCCTCACCCTCGTTCCTACAGAACAGGATGAATGCCCTGTTCTCTCCTCCCTCGTTCCTAGAGGAGAGGATGAATGCCCTGTTCCCTCCTCCCTCGTTCCTAGAGGAGAGGATGAATGCCCTGTTCCCTCCTCCCTCGTTCCTAGAGGAGAGGATGAATGCCCTGTTCCCTCCTCCCTCGTTCCTAGAGGAGAGGATGAATGCCCTGTTCCCTTCTCCCTCGTTCCTAGAGGAGAGGATGAATGTCCTGTTCCCTCCTCCCTCATTCCTAGAGGAGAGGATGAATGCCCTGTTCCCTCCTACCTCGTTCCTAGAGGAGAGGATGAATGCCCTGTTCTCTCCTCCCTCATTCCTAGAGGAGAGGATGAATGCCCTGTTCTCCTCACCCTCGTTCCTACAGAACAGGATGAATGCCCTGTTCCCTCCTCCCTCGTTCCTAGAGGAGAGGATGAATGCCCGGGCGGTGTCCAGTGGCGTTACACACTGATGTAAGAATAAACGCGATAAAATGCAGGAAGCGCCCGACATTGTCCCGACCCTTGTCGTTTCCTAGCAACACTGCCTGTGTTCATAACAACATTCAAGCCCCTAGTAAAAGACAGCGGCCTTACAGAGTGCAATGGAGGTGACAGATAGAGGAGGAGAACAGCAGGAGGGAGGGGATGTGCTGAATATGAGATCACATCACCCGGCTCTTCAGCCACTCACTCACTCACACACAAACACACACTAAAGAGACAAAACAGGAAGCCCAGACCCTGCTTGTCTATGATTGCTTTGACCTGCCCCATCTGCCCTGTTTCCTATGGTAGTGTTCTGGTGAAGGAGATATGGTGTTCTGGTGAAGGTGATATGGTGTTCTGGTGAAAGAGATATGGTAGTGTGTGTGTGTGTCTATTGCCATAGAGGAAATCCAGTAGCTAGTGGAAATGCTCACAGTAACTTTTCAGCAGCCTTCGTGTCCCTGTATCTGGTGAGATGTATTGACTAGACCATAAGAGGTCAGGGGTTAGGGGTCAAGGTTGAACTTACCTTTGCAGACGAAGCACTTGATGTGGAAGTGTTTGTTCTGCACGCGCAGCACCTCTCCCTTGCAGGCCTTGCCACAGTTCTGACAGGGGACAGAGCTGCTGCCGCCGATGCCCTGCTTCCCCTGCTTCCCCTGCTCCAGAGGGCTGTGGACAGCCTGCTGGTGAAATACTGAAACACACAGAGAGACACAGAGAGGTTAGATATGCATAGAACACACGCACACACACACACACATGCATTTGGAGAGTCACGTGTAGAAACACATGCTCAGTCATAAACCAAAAACATTCATGACTCATAAAAAAACAAATGCACATTTGCATACTCATACATATGCACCCGTACGCACACAGGCGCACACACACGCGCACACATACACACAAACGCACAGAAACTGATTACAAAAGCATGTTGGAATCTTCAAATAGATCGAAGGCCTGCACATGGTATGCACTGTTCTAAATATGCCCAGTATGTGTAGTGGGAAAGATATGACCAGATAATCAGTACATCAAGTGACAGACAGACAGACAGACAGACAGACAGACAGACAGACAGACAGACAGACAGAGAGAGTTGCTTTCGCTGAGGATAAAGAGCTTCTCTTCAGCCTACTTCAGCTTGTGATATCATGCAGATCAACACAAATGATCACAAACAGATTTATTATGGAAAATGTATCAACTCATCAATTAGTCTTCCAGTGACAAACACAGACACCAACCTGATAACTTCCTCTAATTCAGGGTGTAGGACATTGGTTAACTTGTTTCAGCAGCTCTCCCTTCTCCATTTATTGTGACACAAAACACTTATACTTATCCATGTACGTCATCATCACCCCTTTAATACAGACAACAAATCAGACAAATAGTGGCGCTTAGTTTCCCTGCCCCCCCCCCCTCTCTCTATCTCTCCCTGCCTCTCTCTCTCTCTCTCCCTCTCTCTCCCTGCCTCTCTCTCTCTCTCTCTCTCTCTCTCCCTGCTTCTCTCTCTCTCTCCCTGCCTCTCTCTCTCTCTCTCTCACTCTCTCCCTCTCTCTCCCTGCCTCTCTCTCTCTCTCTCTCCCTGCCTCTCTCTCTGCCTCTCTCTCTCTCTCTCCCTGCCTCTCTCCCTCTCTCTCTCTCTCTCCCTGCCTCTCTCTCTCTCTCTCTCTCTATCTCTCCCTGCCTCTCTCTCTCTCTCTCTGCCTCTCTCTCTCTCTCTCTCTCTCCCTCTCTCTCCCTGCCTCTCTCTCTCTCTCTCTCCCTGCCTCTCTCTCTGCCTCTCTCTCTCTCTCTCCCTGCCTCTCTCCCTCTCTCTCTCTCTCTCTCCCTGCCTCTCTCTCTCTCTCTCTCTCTCTATCTCTCCCTGCCTCTCTCTCTCTCTCTCTGCCTCTCTCTCTCTCTCTCCCTGCCTCTCTCTCAGCCTCTCTCTCTCTCTCCCTGCCTCTCTCCCTCTCTCTCTCTCTCTCCCTGCCTCTCTCTCTCTCTCTCTCTCTCTCTCCATGTCTCTCTCTCTCTCTCTCTCTCCCTGTCTCTCTCTCTCTCTCTCTCCTTGCCTCTCTCTCTCTCTCTCCCTGCCTCTCTCTCTCTCTCTCTGCCTCTCTCCCTCTCTCTCTCTCTCCCTGCCTCTCTCGCTCTCTCTCTCTCTCTCTCCCTGCCTCTCTCTCTCTCTCTGCCTCTCTCTCTCTCTCGCTCTCTCTCTCTCTCTCTCTCTCTCTCCCTGCCTCTCTCTCTCTCTCTCTCCCTGCCTCTCTCTCTCTCTCTCTGTCTCTCTCTCTCTCTCTCTCTGTCTCTCCCCCTCTCTCTCTCTCTCTCTTTCCTCCCTCCCTCTCTCTCTCTCTCTGTCTCTCTCTCTGTCTCTCTCTCTCTCTCCCTGCCTCTCTCTCTCTCTCTCTCCCTGCCTCTCTCTCTGCCTCTCTCTCTCTCTCTCCCTGCCTCTCTCCCTCTCTCTCTCTCTCTCCCTGCCTCTCTCTCTCTCTCTCTCTCTATCTCTCCCTGCCTCTCTCTCTCTCTCTCTGCCTCTCTCTCTCTCTCACTCTCTCCCTCTCTCTCCCTGCCTCTCTCTCTCTCTCTCTCCCTGCCTCTCTCTCTGCCTCTCTCTCTCTCTCTCCCTGCCTCTCTCTCTCTCTCCCTGCCTCTCTCTCTCTCTCTCTCTATCTCTCCCTGCCTCTCTCTCTCTCTCTCTCTGCCTCTCTCTCTCTCTCTCTCTCTCCCTCTCTCTCCCTGCCTCTCTCTCTCTCTCTCTCCCTGCCTCTCTCTCTACCTCTCTCTCTCTCTCTCCCTGCCTCTCTCCCTCTCTCTCTCTCTCTCTCCCTGCCTCTCTCTCTCTCTCTCTCTCTCTATCTCTCCCTGCCTCTCTCTCTCTCTCTCTGCCTCTCTCTCTCTCTCTCCCTGCCTCTCTCTCAGCCTCTCTCTCTCTCTCCCTGCCTCTCTCCCTCTCTCTCTCTCTCTCCCTGCCTCTCTCTCTCTCTCTCTCTCTCTCCATCTCTCTCTCTCTCTCTCTCCCTGTCTCTCTCTCTCTCTCTCCTTGCCTCTCTCTCTCTCTCTCCCTGCCTCTCTCTCTCTCTGCCTCTCTCCCTCTCTCTCTCTCTCTCTCCCTGCCTCTCTCGCTCTCTCTCTCTCTCTCTCCCTGCCTCTCTCTCTCTCTCTCTGCCTCTCTCTCTCTCTCTCTCGCTCTCTCTCTCTCTCTCTCTCTCTCTCCCTGCCTCTCTCTCTCTCTCTCCCTGCCTCTCTCTCTCTCTCTCTCTCTCTCTGTCTCTCTCTCTCTCTCTGTCTCTCCTCCCTCTCTCTCTCTCTCTCTTTCCTCCCTCCCTCTCTCTCTCTCTCTCTCTCTGTCTCTCTCTCTGTCTCTCTCTCTATCTCTCTGTCTCTCTCTGTCTCTCTCTGTCTCTCTCTCTCTCTCTCTCTTTCCTTTCTCTCTCTCTCTCTTTCCTTTCTCTCTCTCTCTCCATCTCTCTCTCTCTCTCAAACACGTCTGCGTTCGATGAACCGGTTCTGTTTTGGACACCATGGTTACCATAATTGGAGTTGAAAAGAAGGGGAGTTTGTCAAAATGGATTCAAAGACAAACAAAACAATGGCATTCAGCTAGGCAGAGCAAATGCACTAGTGTTTACCCAAGAACCAGTTTCAGCTTCAGTGTCCATCCATCCATTCATTAATTCATTCATCCATTCACTTTGGAGTTTATCCTCTCCGTTCTTCGTCTGCCAACACTCCCGTTGGGAACTTGAGAAATGTCCATGTTTAGCATCCACTTAGGCCCAAATTAGATGGAGCATTAGTCCCAAATGGCACCCTAATCCCTATGTGGTGCACTACTTTTGACCAGGTCCCATAGGGTTCTGGTCCAAAGTAGTGCATAGTGCACGACACAGGGATTAGGGTGCCATTTGGGACGCAGTCCCAAAGGCATGATAGGCACTGTACAACCTGTCCCTCTGTCTGTGGGCTGTAGGTAGCCAACTCTGGACATGGTAAATGACAACTGAAGACAGGAAAATACACCTTCAACACCGTTTATTAACCCCTGGAGGTCGCGGGACTCTCGGTCATATCTGGAAGATCCAGACTTAGAGGTGGAGCAATGAATTCTGATTCTGGGAATGTTTAAAGGGCATCTGGTGAGGTAAAAAACACACAAAAAAATGATGTTTTATAGAGTAAGCGGAAGAGCGGTTCAAAAACAGGGAGAGGTGAGTGTGTGAGATAGTCTGAGACGGTCACGCCCTGACCTGAGTTATCTTTGTTTTCTTTATTATTTTGGTTAGGTCAGGGTGTGACGAGGGGGGTATAGGTGTTTTTGTCCTGTCTAGGGTTTTTCTATGTTTATGGGGTTTTTCTGGTCTAAGTGTTTATATGGCTATGGTTGCCTAAATTGGTTCTCAATCTGAGGCAGCTATTTATCATTGTCTCTGATTGGGGACCATATTTAGGTAGCCATATGCCTTGAATAGTTTGTGGGTTATTGTCTATGTGTAGTTGCATGTCAGCACTAGTTGTTTATAGCGTCACGGTCGTTAATTTTTGTTGTTTTTGGTTAGTTTGTTTAAGTGTTCTTTGTGTTTTTTGTTAATAAGAATGTATTCTAATCACGCTGCGCCTTGGTCTCATCGTTACGACGAACGTGACAGAGACAAACAGGTCCTCATGAATTTACAAAGAAACATAGATTTTCACCTCCCACAAGGCTGGAGGTGTGGTGCTGGTTTCTCATATTTCATGTTCCAAATTCATTGTCTTTGAATAAGGTTATGGCCAAGCAGAGTGGCCCTAAAATCTGCTTTATATTAAAATCCAGATTTCCAGATGACCAGATCAATTGCAATTTTATGGAGGAATCCATCTCTTTCATGAAAGTACAACAGGCATAAAATATAATCCAAATATCGAAGATATTCATCTCTATGACGATATTCTAACAATCTGACACATTAGAAGCCCGCTGCTTGTCAATGAGAAGCAGAAGTCTTTCTTAGTGTAGTTTAAGCTACCAGTCTTCAGCATGTGAGTTTGCTGCTTCCAATAAGGCCAAGAATTTGGGGGAAGTGAAGTCATGTGTCCTTATAAAATGGTCTGGGGCACTTCAAAAGGGCCTGAGTTGATTGTAACCATGTGGCACAGCCATGGTCCAGTCGAGACTATTCTATTGGAGGAAATGGGGGTCTGTCTCTGTCCCTCTCTCTCACACTCACTCACTCACTCACTCACTCACTCAGCCGGACCAGCATGCACTGCTCCTGGCACGCACCTGTTGAGGGGATCCTGTGTCGTTCACTTCCTGTCAGGACAATAAATAAGGCTTGGGGTGATGGAGGGGTCCAAGATGATTTGTTAACCAGATGTTCCTATAGGGGGCAGCATCTATTGTAAGGGGTACAGTAGCAGTTTAGGCCTAAAGTAGATACACTATGAAGAGAACTCAACCACTGAAGGAGTGCTCTTGACACACAAAGAATACAATGTGCTATGAAGAGCCTCCACTCTGTGTGCCCATCCCATAACTCTCTCTCTCTTTCTCTCCCTCGCTCCTTTTTTTCTACCTATCTTTCTCCAGAGCCCAGCGAATGGATGTTCAGGCAGTGTAGGCCTGGGCCACAGATGACCTGTTCATCAATCACCTTGCTCTCACTCTGCTTCGTCGCTGACCGTCACAAACCCACAGTGCCGCTCTCCCACAGCCAGAGAACAATCTGAGCTATGAACCACTAAAGACCATGGGGCCCTGCCATCTAGGTCCACACACACACACAGGCAGGCATTTTTTCTTAGGTTAGTCGATAGTATGTCAGCAGTCAGTGTGGTCCAGATGGGTGGCCATCTTGGATTCCTCTTCCAGGACTCATGCTCCCCCGCCTAAAAATAGCCTGTTCCCTTAACCCACGGGGATTCCATGGTGCTCTGCAACATTCCAGGCAGGGTCCATCTGCGGGGCTGGCGGGGGTGGGAGATTAGAATGCTCGGGTTACTACCACCGCAGGGGTGTTTTCTGGTGGACAACACATTTGACCTTGGGATGTTGGCTATCGCAAACCTCAAAGAGGATTTAGATCCTCTTCACTTAGGAATTATTTATTCTAACATGGATATTGACATCAGGGAGCCAGCCGGAGCCAGAAATGTCCAGAAAAGCTGGCATGTGCAGCAGCTAGGATAGAGACAAGTGGCAGAATGCCAAAATGGCAGAGAGAGAGAGAGTTGCTGAAGCTGAGGATGAAGAGCTTCTCTTCAGCTTGTGATATCATGCAGATCAACACAAATGATCACAATCAGATGTATTTATTTATTATTATTTTTATATTTTACCCATTTTTTTCTCCCCAATTTTGTGGTATCCAATTGGTAGTTACAGTCTTGTCTCCCGTTTGGACTCGGGATTTGGACGAGAGCCATGCGTCCCCCTGAAACACAACCCAACCAAGCCACACTGCTTCTTGACACAATGCCCGCTTAACCCGGAAGCCAGCCGCACTAATGTGTCGGAGGAAACACCGTACACCTGGCGACCGTGTTTGCGTGCATTACGCCCGGCCCGCCACAGGAGTCACTAGTGCGCGATGGGACAAGGACATCCCTGCCGGCCAAGCCCTCCCCTAACCCGGATGACACTGGGCCAATTGTGCGCCGCCCCATGGGTCTCCCCGTCGCGGCCGGCTGTGACAGAGCCTGGACTCGAACCCAGAAACTCTATTGGCACAGCTAGCACTGCGATGCAGAGCCTTAGACCACTGCACCACTCGGGAAGCCTTCACAATCAGATTTAAAATGGAAAATGTATAATGTAAAAACTACAACTCAGGTTATGTGAGGTGACTCTGTCTTACAACCTCCCCATTGGCGGATTCCAGAAAGGTTGTCACAAGAGCAATGCAGGCTCACAGATACACTTGTGCTGTCATGCCTGGCACTCAAGAGAATCCAAGATGGCGTAGCAGTCAGACGTCTTTGTCTTTGTCCTGTCGTGTCCCTTGTATGTATCTTTTTATATATTTTTCTTTGCATATCTTTAAAAAAAAATGTTCCTAAACCTCAACTTCTAAATACTCTCCTGCAACCCGCCTCACCCAATGTGGCGTGGATCAGTTTTTGACTACTCCTGGCTAGCGTTTCCATCCCGGAGCAAGCACCAATTAGCCTGAAACTACCACCGAAGCCCACTCCTGGGCTACATATATCCGGACCCCTTCTACTGCCGGTACGGGGCACGGAACCCCGCCGATGCTCTACGACTGGAATACCGACATAATCTGCCCGAGGATTCCAACAGGCACAACGTCCGCTGAAGGCCCATTCTGCTAACCGCGGCCTGCTAGCTACCTAGAGCTACTTGGAACCCTACTAATCCACGACAGGTTTATCGACGTCACCGCACGAAGAGTAAAAAACAGACTTACCTCCATCGCGACATCCCCAAAGGCCCTTCTGCTAACTTGCTAGCCCCGGTCTGCTAACTGCTAGCTTGCTTGCCCCGGTCTGCTAACTGCTAGCTTGCTAGCCCCGGTCTGCTAACTGCTAGCTTGTTAGCCCCGGCCTACTAACTGCTAGCTTGTTAGCACCGGCCTGCTAACTGTCTGAATCGCCGTGTCCCCAACCAGCCCAACCACTCACTGGACGCTTATGTTCAATTGGCTATGCATTCCTCTCTCTAATATCAATATGCCTCATCCATTACTGTTCTGGTTAGTGATTACCGTCTTATTTCTCTGTAGAGCCTCTAGCCCTGCTCAATATGCCTTAACCAACAATGCTGTTTCACCTCCTACATATGCGATGACATCACCTGGTTAAAACGTCTCTAGAGACTATATCTCTCTCATCATTACTCAATGCCTAGGTTTACCTCCAATGTACTCACATCCTACCTTACCTTTGTCTGTACACTATGCCTTGAATCTATGCTATCATTCCCAGAAACCTGCTCCTTTTACTCTCTGTTTCCGAACGTAAAAGACGGCCAGTTCATGTAGCCTTTAGCCGTACCCTTATCCTACTCCTCCTCTGTTCCTCTGGTGATGTTGAGGTTAATCCAGGTCCTGCAGTGCCTAGCTCCACTCCCACTCCCCAGGTGCTATCATTTGTTGATTTCTGTAACTGTAAAAGCCTTGGTTTCATGCATGTTAACATTAGAAGCCAACTCCCTAAATTTGTTTTACTCACTTCTTTAGCACACTCTGCCAACCCGGATGTCTTAGCCGTGTCTGAATCCTGGCTTAGGAAAACCACCAAAAACTCTGAAATCTCCATCCCTAACTATAAAATGTTCCGCCAAGATAGAACTGCCAAAGGGGGTGGTGCAATCTACTGCAAAGATAGCCTGCAGAGTTCTGTCTTACTATCCAGGTCTGTACCCAAACAATTCGAGCATCTACTTCTAAAAATTCACCTTCACCAAGTCTCTCACTGTTGCCGCTTGCTATAGACCACCATATGTGAATTGATTGCCCCCCATCTATCTTCTGAGCTTGTGCTACTAGGTGACCTAAACTGGGACATGCTTAACACCCCGGCCATCCTACAATCTAAGCTTGATGCCCTCAATCTCACAAAAAAATATCAATGAACCTACCAGGTACAACCTCAAATCCGTAAACACGGGCACCCTCATAGATATCATCCTAACTAACTCGCCCTCCAAATACACCTCTGCCGTTTTCAATCAAGATCTCAGTGATCACTGCCTCATTGTCTGCATCCGTAATGGGTCTGACACCAAACGAACACCTCTCACCACTGTCAAACGATCCCTAAAACACTTCTGCGAGCAGGTCTTTCTAAACGCCTTGGCCGGGGTATCCTGGAATAACATTGACCTCATCCTGTCAGTAGAGGATGCCTGGTTTTCTTTAAAAGCGCCTTCCTCACCATCTTAAATAAGCATGCCCCATTCAATTTTAAAAAAACTAGGAACAGATATAGTCCTTGGTTCACTCCAGACCTGTCTGCCCTTGACCAGCACAAAAACATCCTGTGGCATTCTGCATTACCATCGAATAGCCCCCGTGATATGCAACTTTTCAGGGAAGTTAGGAACAAATATACACAGGCAGTTAGGAAAGCTAAGGCTAGCTTTTTCAAACAGAAATTTGCATCCTGTAGTACTCACTCAAAAAAGTTCTGGGACAATGTAAAGTCCATGGAGAATAAGAGCACCTCCTCCCAGCTGCCCACTGCTCTGAGGCTAGGAAACTGTTACGTCCGTCATCAATTGAATGAGATCAAAGCGCAGCGTAGAAAGTGTTCATCGTACTTTATTAAATGAACACCAAAAAACAACAAAATATAAACGAATGTAAAGCTCTGTAGTGCTAAACAGCAACTATACAAAGACAAGATCCCACAACATAGGGTGGAAAACAGGCTGCCCAGACACAATGATAGACAGCTGCCTCTGATTGAGAATCATACCCGGCCAACAAAGAAATAGAAAACTAGAATGCCCAACCAAATCACACCCTGACCTAACCAAATAGAGAAATAAAAAGGCTCTCTAAGGTCAGGTTGTGACAGAAACACTGTCACCACCTCTATAATTGAGAATTTCAATAAGCATTTCTCTACAGCTGGCCATGCTTTCCACCTGGCTACCCCTACCCCGGCCAATTGCCCGGCACCCTCCAAAGCAACCCGCCAAAGCCCCCACCATTTCTCTTTCACCCAAATCCAGATAGCTGATGTTCTGAAAGACATCAGCCGGGCTAGACAATCTGGACCCTCTCTTTCTAAAATGATCTGCCGAAATTGCAAAATTGTTGCAACCCCTATTACTAGCCGGTTCAACCTCTCTTTCGTATCGTCTGAGATTCCCAAACATTGAAAAGCTGGTCATCCCCCTCTTCAAAGGGGGTGACACTCTAGACCCAAACTGCTACAGACCAATATCTATCCTACCCTGTCTTTCTAAGGTCTTCAAAAGATCTTGGCCAAATTAATTACTTAAAAATCATACAATGTGATTTTCTGGATTTTTGTTTTAGATTCCGTCTCTCACAGTTGAAGTGTACCTATGATAAAAAATTACAGACCTCTACATGCTTTGTAAGTAGGAAAACCTGCAAAATAGGCAGTGTATCAAATACTTGTTCTCCCCACTGTATCTACCTCATCCCCATGCTGTATTTGTGTATTTATCTGGCTCCTTTGCACCCCTGTTTCTCTACTTGCACTTTAATCTTCTGCACATCTACCATTCCAGTGTTTAGTTGCTATATTGTAATTACTTCGCCACCATGGCCTATTTATTGCCTTAACTCCCATATCTTACCTCATTTGCACTCACTGTATATAGACTTTTTTTGTTTTCTTTTTTCTACTGTATTATTGACTGTATGTTTTGCTTATTCCATGTGTAACTGTGTTGTTGTATGTGTCACACTGCTTTGCTTTATCTTGGCCAGGTCCAGGTGCAAACGAAAACTTGTTCTCAACTAGCCCACCTGGTTAAATAAAGGTGTTCTCAACTAGCCCACCTGGTTAAATAAAGGTGTTCTCAACTAGCCCACCTGGTTAAATAAAGGTGTTCTCAACTAGCCTACCTGGTTAAATAAAGGTGTTCTCAACTAGCCTACCTGGTTAAATAAAGGTGTTCTCAACTAGCCTACCTGGTTAAATAAAGGTGTTCTCAACTAGCCTACCTGGTTAAATAAAGGTGAAATAAAACATTTAAAAATCTGACATGCATTTGACCTATGACCTATAACCTCAAGGTCAAATACCACAGAGAGTTTTGGTCTCTGACCTTGCATGGAAATGAACCCTAGAACGAATTCCTTTTAAAGGTAGGTCATACTGAAATCACCATAGACAAAGCAAGAGTGAGAGACAATGTGAAAGAGATCGCTAAGAGGATAGGGTCTCTAGGAAAGAGTCTCATACAAATTCTTCTAAATCCAATATTTCTCAATATTAGTTTTGTTTCAGACCTTTTGATTCCCACCCTGCACATGGAAGATAAACTTTGACATTAATGTGAAGTCATGTGTTGCTGCAACATCCAGCAGGTGTTTCTAGAAGAAGAAAAAAATGTGCGTGTCAGATTACAATTTGGAAGGACATCAAATGTTGATGCCCCGAAGCCATTGACTTATAAGTGCCATTCCATCTCACTGTCTCTCTCTCCCTCACCATGTCAAGTTCTCCAATGTCAGCCCGCTCCTCTGCACACTCCACTGGCTTCCAGTCGAAGCTCGTATCCACTACAAGACCATGGTACTTCAGAGGAACTGACCTCCCTACCTTCAGGACATGCTCAAACCCTACACCCCAACCCAAGTACTCCGTTCTGCCACCTGTGGTCTCTTGGCCCTCCCACCCCTATGGGAGGGTAACTGCCACTCAGCCCAGTCCAAGCTCTTCTCTGTCCTGGCATCCCGATGGTGGAACCAGCTTCCCCCTGAATCTAGGACAGCAGAGTCCCTGCCCATCTTCCGAAAACATCTGAAACCCTAAACTCTAATCTTAAATAATCCCAAAGCAACCCCCCCCCCCCCCCCCCCCCCCCGATTGATTATGTATATTTTGTGGTCATAAAGTTAATTTACGAAAAATCTCGATTTAACAAACTATCTGATTAGCTAACATTAGCCAACTCGCTGTACAGTTAGCTTGCTATACAGCATTTTACATTTGTATGAATTATAATTCATGTTGTTTCATGTTTTAGGGACTCCTGAGCAAACCAGGCTGTCATCTTGTGAAACCCAGTGGGTGTAAACTGAATGTACAATTTTGTGAGCTTGCCTCGCTGTTCGTTAAGACATATTTCAACGTCAATCACTTGTCATTTTTCTTCATTGTAGTCCTGTTAATGTTAACGTTAGAGATTGAAGATATTTGCCAATGCAGGTAACGTAGCTTGAAGAAGAACAGGAGAGCCTCACTCTAGGAGCCCAGATGTAATAATGTAATAACCAAGCTGTCTTAATCAGGGTAACACAGTCTAATAACCAAGCTGTCTTCATCAGGGTAACATAGTCTAATAACCAAGCTGTCTTCATCAGGGTAACAGTCTAATAACCAAGCTGTCTTCATCAGGGTAACATAGTCTAATAACCAAGCTGTCTTCATCAGGGTAACATAGTCTAATAACCAAGCTGTCTTCATCAGGGTAACACAGTCTAATAACCAAGCTGTCTTCATCAGGGTAACATAGTCTAATAACCAAGCTGTCTTCATCAGGGTAACAGTCTAATAACCAAGCTGTCTTCATCAGGGTAACATAGTCTAATAACCAAGCTGTCTTCATCAGGGTAACATAGTCTAATAACCAAGCTGTCTTCATCAGGGTAACATAGTCTAATAACCAAGCTGTCTTCATCAGGGTAACAGTCTAATAACCAAGCTGTCTTCATCAGGGTAACACAGTCTAATAACCAAGCTGTCTTCATCAGGGTAACATAGTCTAATAACCAAGCTGTCTTCATCAGGGTAACAGTCTAATAACCAAGCTGTCTTCATCAGGGTAACATAGTCTAATAACCAAGCTGTCTTCATCAGGGTAACATAGTCTAATAACCAAGCTGTCTTCATCAGGGTAACAGTCTAATAACCAAGCTGTCTTCATCAGGGTAACATAGTCTAATAACCAAGCTGTCTTCATCAGGGTAACAGTCTAATAACCAAGCTGTCTTCATCAGGGTAACATAGTCTAATAACCAAGCTGTCTTCATCAGGATAACAGTCTAATAACCAAGCTGTCTTCATCAGGGTAACAGTCTAATAACCAAGCTGTCTTCATCAGGGTAACAGTCTAATTATCAAGCTGCCTTCATCAGGGTAACAGTCTAATAACCAAGCTGTCTTCATCAGGGTAACAGTCTAATAACCAAGCTGTCTTCATCAGGGTAACATAGTCTAATAACCAAGCTGTCTTCATCAGGGTAACAGTCTAATAACCAAGCTGTCTTCATCAGGGTAACAGTCTAATAACCAAGCTGTCTTCATCAGGGTAACAGTCTAATAACCAAGCTGTCTTCATCAGGGTAACATAGTCTAATAACCAAGCTGTCTTCATCAGGGTAACAGTCTAATAACCAAGCTGTCTTCATCAGGGTAACAGTCTAATAACCAAGCTGTCCTCATCAGGGTAACATAGTCTAATAACCAAGCTGTCTTCATCAGGGTAACAGTCTAATAACCAAGCTGTCTTCATCAGGGTAACAGTCTAATAACCAAGCTGTCTTCATCAGGGTAACAGTCTAATAACCAAGCTGTCTTCATCAGGGTAACATAGTCTAATAACCAAGCTGTCTTCATCAGGGTAACAGTCTAATAACCAAGCTGTCTTCATCAGGGTAACAGTCTAATAACCAAGCTGTCTTCATCAGGGTAACAGTCTAATAACCAAGCTGTCTTCATCAGGGTAACAGTCTAATAACCAAGCTGCCTTCATCAGGGTAACATAGTCTAATAACCAAGCTGCCTTCATCAGGGTAACAGTCTAATAACCAAGCTGTCTTCATCAGGGTAACAGTCTAATAACCAAGCTGTCTTCATCAGGGTAACATAGTTTAATAACCAAGCTGTCTTCATCAGGGTAACATAGTCTAATAACCAAGCTGTCTTCATCAGGGTAACATAGTCTAATAACCAAGCTGTCTTCATCAGGGTAACAGTCTAATAACCAAGCTGTCTTCATCAGGGTAACAGTCTAATTATCAAGCTGCCTTCATCAGGGTAACAGTCTAATAACCAAGCTGTCTTCATCAGGGTAACAGTCTAATAACCAAGCTGTCTTCATCAGGGTAACAGTCTAATAACCAAGCTGTCTTCATCAGGGTAACAGTCTAATAACCAAGCTGTCTTCATTAGGGTAACATAGTCTAATAACCAAGCTGTCTTCATCAGGGTAACAGTCTAATAACCAAGCTGTCTTCATCAGGGTAACAGTCTAATAACCAAGCTGTCTTCATCAGGGTAACAGTCTAATATACCAAGCTGTCTTCATCAGGGTAACAGTCTAATAACCAAGCTGTCTTCATCAGGGTAACAGTCTAATAACCAAGCTGTCTTCATCCGGGTAACAGTCTAATAACCAAGCTGCCTTCATCAGGGTAACATAGTCTAATAACCAAGCTGTCTTCATCAGGGTAACAGTCTAACAACCAAGCTGTCTTCATCAGGGTAACATAGTCTAATAACCAAGCTGTCTTCATCAGGGTAACATAGTCTAATAACCAAGCTGTCTTCATCAGGGTAACAGTCTAATAACCAAGCTGTCTTCATCAGGGTAACACAGTCTAATAACCAAGCTGTCTTCATCAGGGTAACAGTCTAATAACCAAGCTGTCTTCATCAGGGTAACAGTCTAATAACCAAGCTGTCTTCATCAGGGTAACATAGTCTAATAACCAAGCTGTCTTCATCAGGGTAACAGTCTAATAACCAAGCTGTCTTCATCAGGGTAACATAGTCTAATAACCAAGCTGTCTTCATCAGGGTAACAGTCTAATAACCAAGCTGCCTTCATCAGGGTAACATAGTCTAATAACCAAGCTGTCTTCATCAGGGTAACAGTCTAACAACCAAGCTGTCTTCATCAGGGTAACATAGTCTAATAACCAAGCTGTCTTCATCAGGGTAACATAGTCTAATAACCAAGCTGTCTTCATCAGGGTAACAGTCTAATAACCAAGCTGTCTTCATCAGGGTAACACAGTCTAATAACCAAGCTGTCTTCATCAGGGTAACAGTCTAATAACCAAGCTGTCTTCATCAGGGTAACAGTCTAATAACCAAGCTGTCTTCATCAGGGTAACATAGTCTAATAACCAAGCTGTCTTCATCAGGGTAACAGTCTAATAACCAAGCTGTCTTCATCAGGGTAACATAGTCTAATAACCAAGCTGTCTTCATCAGGGTAACAGTCTAATAACCAAGCTGTCTTCATCAGGGTAACAGTCTAATAACCAAGCTGTCTTCATCAGGGTAACAGTCTAATAACCAAGCTGTCTTCATCAGGGTAACATAGTCTAATAACCAAGCTGTCTTCATCAGGGTAACAGTCTAATAACCAAGCTGTCTTCATCAGGGTAACAGTCTAATAACCAAGCTGTCTTCATCAGGGTAACAGTCTAATAACCAAGCTGTCTTCATCAGGGTAACAGTCTAATAACCAAGCTGTCTTCATCAGGGTAACAGTCTAATAACCAAGCTGTCTTCATCAGGGTAACATAGTCTAATAACCAAGCTGTCTTCATCAGGGTAACATAGTCTAATAACCAAGCTGTCTTCATCAGGGTAACATAGTCTAATAACCAAGCTGTCTTCATCAGGGTAACAGTCTAATAACCAAGCTGTCTTCATCAGGGTAACAGTCTAATAACCAAGCTGTCTTCATCAGGGTAACAGTCTAATAACCAAGCTGTCTTCATCAGGGTAACAGTCTAATAACCAAGCTGCCTTCATCAGGGTAACAGTCTAATAACCAAGCTGTCTTCATCAGGGTAACAGTCTAATAACCAAGCTGTCTTCATCAGGGTAACAGTCTAATAACCAAGCTGTCTTCATCAGGGTAACATAGCCGTAGCCTTCTCGTATCTTGCTTATTGTGTAGATAAAGATACCTGTATTGTACGGATGTGGAGCTATGTTGCCGACCTGTGTATGGACCCTAAAACATTTGGTATATGTATTAGTTCTAAACAGTGGTTTGAATTGTTCTAGCTCCCTCCCTCCCTTCCTTCCTCACTCCCTCTCATGACTGAGCATGTAACAGGGTTAATATAACTGATTAGGACAGCTGCAAGCTCAGTACTTGAGGACGACACTCAAATAGGAACCTCTTTAAATTGAGGTTTACATCTGAGACGTGACAGAATCAACACTGTATGAGTAGGCTTACGACAGTAAAGTGTGACAGAGATATCAAAGCTTCGGCACAGTGGGTTCAGAGCAGTGCAACGTTGAAAGGGACTATAAGGGACTATAAGCTATGTGTCAGTCTATAAGCTATGTGTCAGTCTATAGACTATGTGTCAGCCTATAAGCTATGTGTCAGTCTATAAGCTGTGTCAGTCTATAGACTGTGTGTCAGCCTATAGACTATGTGTCAGCCTATAGACTATGTGTCCGCCTATAGACTGTGTGTCAGCCTATAGACTATGTGTCAGCCTATAGACTATGTGTCCGCCTATAGACTGTGTGTCAGTGAATGTAATGCAGAGGTTATAACAGTGTGTATGAAGTCAGTTGAATGTAATGCAGAGGCTATAACAGTGTGTATGAAGTCAGTTGAATGTAAGGCAGAGGTTATAACAGTGTGTATGAAGTCAGTTGAATGTAATGCAGAGGTTATAACAGTGTGTATGAAGTCAGTTGAATGTAATGCAGAGGTTATAACAGTGTGTATGAAGTCAGTTGAATATAATGCAGAGGCTATAACAGTGTGTATGAAGTCAGTTGAATGTAAGGCAGAGGCTATAACAGTGTGTATGAAGTCAGTTGAATGTAAAGCAGAGGCTATAACAGTGTGGCGCCGGACAAAGGCAAAGGTCAGAAGAGGAGAAATGATGCTCGTCGTGGGTAATAAAATGAACCATGTGACCTGATCACACAGCATGACGCAGACACCATGAAGCAGACACCATGACGCAGCAGACATCATGACGCAGCAGACAGCATGACACAGACACAATGACGCAGCAGACACCATGACACAGACACCATGACGCAGACAGCATGACGCAGCAGACAGCATGACGCAGCAGACACCATGACGCAGCAGACACCATGACGCAGCAGACACCATGACGCAGCAGACACCATGACGCAGCAGACACCATGATGCAGACACCATGACGCAGACAGCATGACGCAGCAGACAGCATGACGCAGCAGACACCATGACGCAGCAGACACAATGATGCAGCAGATACGATGACGCAGCAGACACCATGACACAGACACCATGACGCAGACAGCATGACGCAGCAGACAGCATGACGCAGCAGACACCATGACGCATCAGACACCATGATGCAGCAGACACCATGATGCAGACACCATGATGCAGACACCATGATGTAGACACCATGACGCAGCAGACAGCATGACGCAGCAGACACCATGACGCAGCAGACACCATGACGCAGCAGACACCATGATGCAGCAGACACCATGATGCAGACACCATGATGCAGACACCATGATGCAGCAGACACGATGACGCAGCAGACACCATGACACAGACACCATGACGCAGACAGCATGACGCAGCAGACAGCATGATGCAGCAGACACCATGACGCAGCAGACACCATGATGCAGCAGACACCATTATGCAGCAGACACCATGACGCAGCAGACACCATGATGCAGCAGACACGATGACGCAGCAGACACCATGACACAGCAGACACCGTGACGCAGTAGACACCATGATGCAGCAGACACCATGACGCAGCAGACACCATGATGCAGCAGACACCATGACGCAGCGGACACCATGATGCAGGCACCATGATGCAGACACCATGATGCAGACACCATGACGCAGACAGCATGACGCAGACACCATGGTGCAGACACCATGACGCAGCAGACACCATGACGCAGCAGACACCATGACGCAGCAGACACCATGACGCATACACCATGACGCAGCATAAAATAAAAGCACAGACCTTGAGATGGTATTGGTGTGTGTGTGTGGGGGGGGCACACACCTACTTTTGATTACTGCTTACGAGAGAGAGAGAGACAGGCTATGTTTGTGCTAACTGTTTGTGTATACCTGAACCACAAAACCCAGAATAAACATTCAGAATAACCTCAGGTTTAACACCTAAAGAATATGACTGTGTAACTGTTTTAAGTGTACATCATTAAGTACACGTCATGTTTCCTTCAGCCTCTAGGACGAAAACAGTCCATTAAAAAGGAACATTGAAGCGGGTGTCAGGTTACAGAGGGCGTAACCTTCGAGACTCGAGCCTGTATCTGAATGCTGAATGTGGCTTCCTCTCCTCATCTACTTCTAACAATAGAGAATATTTTTGATTTACTTCAATTGTCCTCCAAGAATCCGAATCTCCTCTCTACTTCGGTTGGCTCCTAACTCATGCACCTTAGTTGGAGGTGCCACTTTCGTTCATCTCCTCTGATGAAAGAACAGGACAGATGAAAGCACAGCCTCAGTAAGAGTCCAACAGAATGCTCTCCCTTATGCTTTCCCTCCATACCTGCAGAAGGAGGGGATGTTAAGACGAGGACATTTAAAACTTTAGTGATGCACTTTGGGAAGGAAGCCAAAAATGACCAATAGGGATGAGGGATGCAGGCTTGTCTGTTCCTCACGCATGCCTGACGGACAGACAGCAGGGTTTGTTTACAGCAGAAATGAAGAGCGTCACTGCGACGGCTAGAGCTAGCCAACCATTACATCACACCCAGCCTGGATACACTTTCTTTGTGTGTGTGTGTGTGTGCGTGCGTGCGTGCGTGCGTGTGTGTGTGTGTGTGTGTGTGTGTGTGTGCGTGTCAGCGGCTGCGTAGGTGTCGCCTATCCATCCAAAACAGAACAGCTTTCAAAGCAGAGCGTCATCCCATTGTGATCTTACTGAGTGTCCACGCCAACTGTCCATTTATAGTATGTCCATATAGCTGCCCCTCTAAAGATACCAGCGTGGCAGACACTGCTGGGAAGATGCTTTTCTATTGGCTGAGACTGTTGTTTGGAGTCCCAATGTGTCACTACATAATATCAGAGAGGGAGGACATGGGCAGAAGGTGTCAAGACATCTGTTACAGAATCCCACTGTGCATAACGCTGCTATATCACATACACACCAATGCATGTGTATGTATACGGTCGAGTACACACATAGCAAAATAGCTGTGTTTTCCCATTTGAGACAGATTGGCCGTCTGTCATTGGTTCCATGCCCGTATGGCCAGCCAAGCAGGCGTCTTGTGTCAGTCAGGCAGGTGCCCAAAGGGACATCGCTGCCTGACTGGGACTTTATGGAGTGTTGCAGCATGTCGTTCTGGCACATCATCAGTCATACACTGAGATGTTGTTGTTTGTTTCTGCTATTAGAAAATTGGGCTAACGTCAATTTCATTGGGATTACATAATACAAAAAGGTCCTGTTTGTATTCACTATATGACAATTATGTAATCATATCAAATGATGGAATTAACTGTATTTGTCTTTAAATGTATTCCTACGAGATTCTGTACGTCTTAATGGGCAGAATACCGCACAAGCAGATCTTATCTGTACACATACAAGTCAATGAACCAAACCTCAATTGCCTTTCAACTTGACACACACTGCGCTGAAGGCTACGGTCTACTGCCCATCGAGAAGCGTCTTTGTCCCATTACCGACTCATGCTCTCTACAAAGTAAACATACGTTTTGAAGCAGAAAACGAAACGACATTACCTTTTTCCTCCGGCATTTTTTGCTCTACAGTGTCCCTTCTCAACTGTTATATATATATCCGTTACAAACAAAGAGCAGTAATTCTTATTCTAATATTCAACGTCTTTCTGTTGTCCTGCGGTGTTGTACATCCTCCAGATGTACCCCTTCCCGAAGACTGTGGTTTGAAAGAGCGCAAAAGCTGCGGGAGCGAGCGCCCTTTCCGGTATCTTTGGAAT
Source organism: Oncorhynchus clarkii lewisi (assembly GCF_045791955.1). Classification (NCBI taxonomy): domain Eukaryota; kingdom Metazoa; phylum Chordata; class Actinopteri; order Salmoniformes; family Salmonidae; genus Oncorhynchus; species Oncorhynchus clarkii. The sequence continues at coordinate 43,665,087 of NC_092167.1, read as the reverse complement.
GAGCTGCAGCAGGTCATATGATTCCCGAAAGCCTCTCTCGGGTAGCTTACAAGCAGCTCAGGCTGAGTTATAGTTAAGGGATTGCAGCTTTCTAATATAAATAGAATCTTCTGGCCCTAAAAGATGACACCACCTCTCAAAAATCTCTCACAGGGCGTTTACCGCACCAGACCACTGCACAGAGGCACGCATAATGGATACACCTTCTCGTACGTACGCACAGGTTCCTTCCAGATGAGAACACGCCAAAAACGAAGCTTTGCAAAAAAATAAAAACAACATAAAACCTGGCGTAAATTAATAAAATGTGTAATATCCTTGATAAAACTGACGCGTTGTGCTTCTTTTTGAAGTGAGAGGAAAAAACGTTGCAAAATGAATGTTATGAGAGCACTAGCTAGTACTTTTCCCCTCGAAGTCTTGTCAATAATTAAAGAGCCTGCAGTAGCAGTACACTGGATACTCAAGTAAAGGGCATCTGAATGCCGGGAAATGAGAATAAAGGGGCCCGGAGTGGAGAGGGACAGTTAGCATCATTATCTCTGGTTATGTAATCAGAGCCTCTTATTATAGCAGCATAACTGTATCATACAGCGAATCCCAGTATAACTATCATTTAGTGCAATTTTTCTGACATCATTTAGCCTGTTCATTCCATTTGGGACAAGATCGTTCCTGGAAACCTGTATCGTCGGATGTATTGATGTATCCATACTGTATAAACCAAATCACTGCACAAAGACACATTAAGAGACGACCAATACAGGACACCACTTCACAGTGACACCCATTAGCATGTAAATATACTTCACAGTGACAGCCATTAGCATGTAAATATACTTCACAGCGACATCCATTAGCATGTAAATATACTTCACAGTGACATTCATTAGCATGTAAATATACTTCACAGTGACAGCCATTAGCATGTAAATATACTTCACAGTGACAGCCATTAGCATGTAAATATACTTCACAGTGACAGCCATTAGCATGTAAATATACTTCACAGTGACAGCCATTAGCATGTAAATATACTTTACAGTGACAGCCATTAGCATGTAAATATACTTCACAGTGACAGCCATTAGCATGTAAATATACTTCACAGTGATAGCCATTAGCATGTAAATATACTTCACAGTGACAGCCATTAGCATGTAAATATACTTCACAGTGACATCCATTAGCATGTAAATATACTTCACAGTGACAGCCATTAGCATGTAAATATACTTCACAGTGACAGCCATTAGCATGTAAAAATACTTCACAGTGACAGCCATTAGCATGTAAATATACTTCACAGTGACAGCCATTAGCATGTAAATATACTTCACGGTGACAGCCATTAGCATGTAAATATACTTCACAGTGACAGCCATTAGCATGTAAATATACTTCACAGTGACAGCCATTAGCATGTAAATATACTTCACAGTGACAGGCATTAGCATGTAAATATACTTCACAGTGACATCCATTAGCATGTAAATATACTTCACAGTGACAGCCATTAGCATGTAAATATACTTCACAGTGACAGCCATTAGCATGTAAAAATATTTCACAGTGACAGCCATTAGCATGTAAATATACTTCACAGTTTGAAACTCAAGCGTCTTTGAGGCACAGTATCAGCTACATGTGTCTGTCTGGGTGGCCAGTGGTTACGGGAATATCTCACATTCTATCATCAGCGCTCCATTCTGAAGGTCACACATGAAAAGAAGTTGCCAGTAATGAAAGTCTGGAATATGAATAATGATAATGACCGACGGAGGAGACATTTATGAAACGCCAAACTTCATCCGGGCTATTTAATTAAAATAGCTCAGTTAATTTAAAAGGACAACGTTATCGTTAACAAGGACAACGTTGCCTGCCTGTCTACCGGTCTGTCTGTCTGAAATAGTCTCTCTCTCTCTCGCTTCCCAAGGCCTGGACTGTGACAACATGAAGGACAGTGCACTTCAACAGCTAATGTATTATTCACGCTCTGTCTTGGTATAACGTTCAACCCTCAAACTTCGCACATTCCTTTCCACTGACATCTACCAACATACTGACGAACCATTTCAAAGTGAAACGCTTCCAAGCCCGTTATTTGGGGAATGCGAATCTGAGCCGCGTTGTTTGAGTCTTGTTAAAGTGTTGCAGAGTTCCTTTAAACTTCTATCACTGTGCTGCAATATAGTGGGCAGCCTTTCAGGAGAGACAGAGACAGAGACAGAGACAGAGACAGAGAGAGAGAGACAGAGACAGAGACAGAGACAGAGACAGAGAGAGAGAGAGACAGAGACAGAGACAGAGACAGAGACAGAGACAGAGAGAGAGAGAGAGAGAGAGAGAGAGAGAGAGAGAGAGAGACAAAGAGAGAGAGAGAGAGAGAGAGAGAGAGAGAGAGAGAGAGATTAATACATGAAGGCTACCCTCACTCTTGTCAGAAAATAGGAAAAAGTGAGTGGCTAGCAAATGAATTACATAATTCATAACACATTCAACGTTTATCTGTATCAAGGTCATATGTAGGTCATCTTAAGGTTGGTTTGTGATGCTTTTGTATTCAGAGCTCCAGGAAGCTATTCATCAAACTGAAGGGGACCACATGATCCAGGAGAGTCATAGTCATCTATCCTTCATCTGCTATCTGCAATACGGAAATAATCAAACTACATCACAATGCTATGGGCAGATGGGTTCAATGGGCAGATGGGCAGATGAGTTCACAACACTGCCTTGCAGTGGCAAAACATGGAGCACATTTGGTTGTCATCAATCTGTAGACCACGTCGAAGCAATAATGTTGGCAATGCTTGCATGACATATAAAACCTATAATACTGAGATGAGAGGTGATAGCAGAGGGTTGTTATACATCCAACTCTTGTGTGGGGACAGTAGGGCAAACACACACACACACACACACACACACACACACACACACACGTGTTCACCTAGAGCTACTGACGCTCTTTTTGGTTATTTAAATCTCATTGAGACCTCTTCTTCAAAGGAGCCCTGCACGTACAGAAATAAATCATACACATTTACAACATTTACAAATACAACACAATAAAAACATACAATGTTAACAAGCAATTGAAGAAAAGCAATCCCATCCCTCAACATAGAGGTCCTTCATCAACAACCTGAACTGCCCTAGAGGTAACAGAGGTAACAGGGGTAACAGAGGTAACAGAGCATCAACCTGCAGAGAACTCTGCAGATCAATCTATCATTCTATTGGATCAGACCCTTCTAGCAGGCACCTACAGTACGACGATGGCTACTCCCACAACCCTAGCCATGTCGTCTCATTAGGCTGGAGTCCAGTCATTCACACACTGATGACGATAACATGTTCTGACTCAAGGATCCTTAAAGGTCCAGGTTCTCACATTCCTGGTTCTGGACAGCCGAAACACATCTGGGTTTTGTTTCTACTTGGTAGTCAATTGCAGTCACCTGGTGTCCCAGGTCTGAATTAGTCTCTGATTGGAAGGAGATAATTAAAACCAGAAGTGTTTCGGCCCTCCAGCACCAGGATTGGGCAGACCTGGTCTAAATCAGGAATGGTCAACTCCAGTCCTCGGGGATGGGGTGATGTCATACATACAGCTGATTAAACTAATTACATTCTAAACTGAAGATCCTGATTGGTTGATTATTGGAGCCAGGTGTGTTAGATGGTGCTGGGGGGAAAAGTGTGACCAATCAGGACCCCGAGGACTGGAGTTGCCCATCCCTTTTCTAAATAGATGAAAGATGGTGCTGGGGGAAAAGTGTGACCAATCAGGACCCCGAGGACTGGAGTTGCCCATCCCATTTCTAAATAGATGAAAGATGGTGCTGGGGGAAAAGTGTGACCAATCAGGACCCCGAGGACTGGAGTTGCCCATCCCATTTCTAAATAGATGAAAGATGGTGCTGGGGGAAAAGTGTGACCAATCAGGACCCCGAGGACTGGAGTTGCCCATCCCTTTTCTAAATAGATGAAAGATGGTGCTGGGGGAAAAGTGTGACCAATCAGGACCCCGAGGACTGGAGTTGCCCATCCCATTTCTAAATAGATGAAAGATGGTGCTGGGGGAAAAGTGTGACCAATCAGGACCCCGAGGACTGGAGTTGCCCATCCCTTTTCTAAATAGATGAAAGATGGTGCTGGGGGAAAAGTGTGACCAATCAGGACCCAGAGGACTGGAGTTGCCCATCCCTTTTCTAAATAGATGAAAGATGGTGCTGGGGGAAAAGTGTGACCAATCAGGACCCCGAGGACTGGAGTTGCCCATCCCTTTTCTAAATAGATGAAAGATGGTGCTGGGGGAAAAGTGTGACCAATCAGGACCCCGAGGACTGGAGTTGCCCATCCCTTTTCTAAATAGATGAAAGATGGTGCTGGGGGAAAAGTGTGACCAATCAGGACCCCGAGGACTGGAGTTGCCCATCCCATTTCTAAATAGATGAAAGATGGTGCTGGGGGAAAAGTGTGACCAATCAGGACCCCGAGGACTGGAGTTGCCCATCCCTTTTCTAAATAGATGAAAGATGGTGCTGGGGGAAAAGTGTGACCAATCAGGACCCCGAGGACTGGAGTTGCCCATCCCTTTTCTAAATAGATGAAAGATGGTGCTGGGGGAAAAGTGTGACCAATCAGGACCCCGAGGACTGGAGTTGCCCATCCCTTTTCTAAATAGATGAAAGATGGTGCTGGGGGAAAAGTGTGACCAATCAGGACCCCGAGGACTGGAGTTGCCCATCCCTTTTCTAAATAGATGAAAGATGGTGCTGGACACAAAGATGTAAAAAGTCTGTTGCAGAGGAAGACTTAACCAGTCTACAGCTATGTTTCCATCCAATTAGCCACAGAGTTTCACGTGAATATTCTAGAAATATGCACATTTTCCCCACCAGTGGGTTGTTTCCACCAAACTGACTTGCCGCAGATAAAGAAATCTGTGTGTGATGACGTCAAACACACAAAACGCACTTTCTCACTTAAGTTTTCATGTTACCGAATAAAAATTGAACTTTCTATGTGTTTCCGTGGCATTATCATCTCTACTGATAGTTCCGTCACAGTCTAGTCTGGTGTTGACGTGGCATTATCATCTCTACTGATAGTTCCGTCACAGACTGGTCTGGTGTTGACGTGGCATTATCATCTCTACTGATAGTTCTGTCACAGACTGGTCTGGTGTTGACGTGGCATTATCATCTCTACTGCTAGTTCTGTCACAGACTGGTCTGGTGTTGACGTGGCATTATCATCTCTACTGTTAGTTCCGTCACAGACTGGTCTGGTGTTGACGTGGCATTATCAACTCTACTGATAGTTCCATCACAGACAGGTCTGGTGTTGACGTGGCATTATCATCTCTACTGATAGTTCTGTCACAGACTGGTCTGGTGTTGACGTGGCATTATCATCTCTACTGATAGTTCCGTCAAAGACTGGTCTGGTGTTGACGTGGCATTATCATCTCTACTGATAGTTCCGTCACAGACTGGTCTGTTGTTGACGTGGCATTATCATCTCTACTGATAGTTCTGTCACAGACTGGTCTGGTGTTGACGTGGCATTATCATCTCTACTGATAGTTCCGTCACAGACTGGTCTGGTGTTGACGTGGCATTATCATCTCTACTGCTAGTTCTGTCACAGACTGGTCTGGTGTTGACGTGTGCGCAGTAGCCAACAGCTGGTAGATACGGTGCTGGTAGGCTAGTCTACATGATCACATTGTTACGGATAAGAGAGACTATTTTGACTTGTCAAACGGCAGTCAAGCATTAATCATCATGTCACCAGAATAAGACCCGGGATATTTATTAGAGAGCAGCATCAAGCTCTTCACCTTGCACTTCCTCATTGTAAATGATTTCATCTGCAGCCTAATAAACAGCATGGTTTCCTGAGAGGTAGTGGGAGGACCACACACCATATCATCGTGTGACTCCCAACTTTACTTCAATATGATAGTTATTATATCAATTTTTTGTTCATAAAAGTGTTTCTACCGCAATTTCTCACATAATTAATTTTACAGACACCAAAAAAAATCCCACCATGTCGAACAAACAAATTATGTCAGCATAAAAAAAAACTTTTAAAAACTTCCTGTTTCCATCACAGCTGTCGTGATTTATTTTATAATTTACTTGCATAGAAACTGTGGATGGAAATGTAGTTAGTGTCTCTCTCTTTCCCCATCTTCTCCTCTCTCTCTCTCCTCCCCTCTGTTCTCCTCTCTCTCTCTCCTCCCCTCTGTTCTCCTCCCCTCTGTTCTCCTCTCTCTCTCTCCTCCCCTCTGTTCTCCTCTCTCTCTATACTCAGAGTAGTTTCAGGGGTCCAGACAGATTTGTGGAGGCTGCAGAATATAACCTGAAGGAGGGAGGGAGGGAGGGAGGGAGGGAGGGAGGGAGGGAGGGAGGGAGGGAGGGAGGGAGGGAGGGAGGGAGGGACGTTCTGACCTTAGTTCCTTTATTATGTCTTTGTGTTAGTTTGGTCAGGGCGTGAGTTGGGGTGGGTTGTCTATGTTCTTTTTTCTTTGTTGTATTTCTGTGTTCGGCCTGGTATGGTTCTCAATCAGAGGCAGCTGTCGATCGTTGTCTCTGATTGAGAATCATACTTAGGTAGCCTGTTTTCCCCATTTTGGTGGTGGGTGATTATTTTCTGTTTAGTGTTTTTCATCACCTTACAGGACTGTTCGTTTGTCGTTTTTGTTGTTTTGTTCAGTGTTCAGTTGTTTTATTGAAATAATGAACACTTACCACGCTGCACCTTGGTCCCCCTCTCTTTCTCCAGACGACAAGCGTTACAGGGAGGGAGGGAGGGAGGGAGGGAGGGAGGGAGGGAGGGAGGGAGGGAGGGAGGGAGGGAGCAGGAAGAGGAGGAGCAGGAAGTGAAAGAACGGGTGGTAGCCTAACTAGAAAGAGGAAAGAACTGCATTGTGTATAGAAGAGAATGAGCTGTAGAGTACATATAGAGCAGGAAGAGGAAGATGAAAGAACACAGCGTTACTATGGAGTCATTCTTAGAATGCCATACAATTGGAGGATTGTTCACTAAGAGCAGAGAACCCTTCACCTTGACCTCTGAAACTGAACTCGTATTCCTACTGTAACCTCAGCTGATTAGGATGCAAAATCACGCGCAGGATTAATCAGTGCTTTCCCACTGGGGTACTTCATACGGCACACTGGGCCTCTGTGGTTATAAAACATACTGTTAATGGAGGAATGCATGAAAACCAAGGTATTAAAATGTGACAGGCGTGGCCAGTTATCATAAAAAACCCACTTCAAAGGATCCAGGCGGTGATTTATCCCCATATAACTCATGAGAATGTTGGGATTTAGGGATACTGGGATGGTGGACGGAGGACGGAGGACGGGGGACGAGATGGTGGACGGGGGACAGGGGACAGGGGATTGATGAGTACCAATCCCACAAGGGAGACCAAACACACACGTAATGTGATCTCCAGTTCTCAAGAGAAATGGTGTGTGCGAATCCGTGTGTGAGTGGAGAGGGGTGAGTGGGGAGTGGGGAGGGGTGAGTGGAGAGGGGTGAGTGGGGAGGGGTGAGTGGAGAGGGGTGAGTGGGGAGGGGTGAGTGGGGAGGGGTGAGTGGAGAGGGGTGAGTGGGGAGGGGTGAGTGGGGAGGGATGTGGAGAGGGATGTGGAGAGAGATGTGGAGAGGGATGAGTAGAGAGGGTTGTGAAGAGGGATGTGGAGAGGGATGAGTAGGGAGGGATGTGGAGAGGGATGAGTGGGGAGGGATGTGGAGAGGGATGAGTGGGGAGGGATGTGGAAAGGGATGTGGAGAGGGATGAGTAGGGAGGGATGTGGAGAGGGATGAGTGGGGAGGGATGTGGAGAGGGATGTGGAGAAGGATGTGGAGAGGGATGTGGAGAGGGATGAGTAGGGAGGGGTGAGTGGGGAGGGATGAGTGGGAAGGGATGTGGAGCGGGATGTGGAGAGAGATGAGTAGGGAGGGGTGAGTGGAGAGGGATGAGTGGGGAGGGATGTGGAGAGAGATGAGTAGGGAGGGATGTGGAGAGGGATGAGTGGGGAGGGATGTGGAGAGGGATGTGGAGAGGGATGTGGAGAGGGATGAGTGGGGAGGGGTGAGTGGGGAGGGATGTGGAGAGGGATGAGTGGGGAGGGATGTGGAGAGGGATGTGGAGAGGGATGTGGAGAGGGATGTGGAGAGGGATGAGTAGGGAGGGATGTGGAGAGGGATGAGTGGGGAGGGATGTGGAGACGGATGTGGAGAGATATGAGTAGGGAGGGATGGGGAGAGGGATGAGTGGGGAGGGATGTGGAGAGAGATGAGTAGGGAGGGATGTGGAGAGGGATGAGTGGGGAGGGATGTGGAGAGGGATGTAGAGAGGGATGAGTAGGAAGGGATGGGGAGAGGGATGAGTGGGGAGGGATGTGGAGAGAGATGAGTAGGGAGGGATGTGGAGAGGGATGAGTGGGGAGGGATGTGGAGAGGG